>NC_142048.1:600000-861000 GCF_982192425.1 Myodes glareolus | reverse complement strand
GCTGTCCTTTCAGAGAAAATCACATTCCTTTGAAAGTGCCTTAAGCTACTTACAAGCATTCACAAAACACTCACATCGGTTTCTCTGAAAGTGAAGTAGTTTGTTCCAACACTTCAATTCACTGTGTGTAGTGATTGGAATGTTTCTTCACTTTCTAAATGCTGTCCTTTTAGAGAAAATCACTCTCTTTTGAAACTGCCTAAAGCTACTTACAAGCATTCACAAGAAACTCACATCTGTTTCTCTGAAAGAGAAGTAGTCTTTTCCAACACTTCAATTCACTGTGCAAAGTGAATGAAGTGTTGCTTCACTTTCTAAATGCTGTCCTTTCATAGAAAATCACTTTCCTTTGAAAGTGCCTTAAGCTACTTACAAGGATTCACAAGAAACTCACATGCATTTTTCTGAAAGAGAAGCAGTCTGTTCCAACACTTCAATTCACTGTGCGAAGTGAATGGAGTGTTGCTTCACTTTCTAAATGCTGTCCTTTCAGAGAAAATCACTCTCTTTTGAAACTGCCTTAAGCTACTTACAAGCATTCACAAGAAACTCACATCTGTTTCTCTGAAAGAGAAGCAGTCTGTTCCAACACTTCAATTCACTGTGCGTAGTGAATGGAGTGTTGCTTCACTTTCTAAATGCTGTCCTTTCAGAGAAAATCACTTTCCTTTGAAAGTGCCTTAAGCTACTTACAAGCATTTAACATAAATTCACATGCGTTTCTGGGAAAGAGAAGCAGTCTGTTCCAACTCTTCAATTCACTGTGCGAAGTGAAGGGAGTATTGCTTCACTTTCTAAATGCTGTCCTTTCAGAGAAAATCACTTTCCTTTGAAAGTGCCTTAAGCTCCTTACAAGCATTCACAAGAAACTCACATCTGTTTCTCTGAAAGAGAAGCAGTCTGTTCCAACACTTCAATTCACTGGTCGAAGTGAATGGAGTGTTGCTTCATTTTCTAAATGCTCTCCTTTCAGAGAAAATTACTTTCCTTTGAAAGTGCCTTAAGATACTTACAAGCATTCAACAGAAATTCACATGAATTTCTCTGAAAGAGAAGCAGTCTGTTCCAACACTTCAATTCACTGTGCATAGAGAATGGAGTGTTGCTTCACTTTCTAAATGCTGTCCTTTCAGAGAAAATCACTTTCCTTTGAAAGTGCCTTAAGGTACTTACAAGCATTTAACAGAAATTCACATGCGTTTCTCTGAAAGAGAAGCAGTCTGTTCCAACACTTCAATTCACTGTGCGAAGTGAATGGAGTGTTGCTTCACTTTCTAAATGCTGTCCTTTCAGAGAAAATCACTTTCCTTTGAAAGTGCCTCAAGCTACTTACAAGCATTCAACAGAAATTCACATGCATTTCTCTGAAAGAGAAGCAGTCTGTTCCAACACTTCAATTCACTGTGCGAAGTGAATGGAGTGTTGCTTCACTTTCTGTATGCTCTCCTTTTAGAGAAAATCACTCTCTTTTTAAAGTGCCTTAAGCTACATACAAGCATTCACAAGAAATTCACATCTGTTTCTCTGAAAGAGAAGCAGTCTGTTCCAACACTTCAATTCACTGTGCGAAGTGAATGGAGTGTTGCTTCACTTTCTAAATGCTGTCCTTTCAGAGAAAATCACTTTCCTTTGAAAGTGCCCTAAGCTACTTACAAGCATTCAACAGAAATTCACATGCATTTCCCTGAAAGAGAAGCAGTCTGTTCCAACACTTCAATTCACTGTGCGTAGTGAATGGAGTGTTGCTTCACTTTCTAAATGCTGTCCTTTCAGAGAAAATCACTTTCCTTTGAAAGTGCCTTAAGCTACTTACAAGCATTTAACAGAAATTCACATGCCTTTCTCTGACAGAGAAGCAGTCTGTTCCAACACTTCAATTCACTGTGCGAAGTGAATGGAGTGTTGCTTCACTTTCTAAATGCTGTCCTTTCAGAGAAAATCACTTTCCTTTGAAAGTGCCTTAAGCTACTTACAAGCATTTAACAGAAATTCACATGCGTTTCTCTGAAAGATACGCAGTCTGTTCCAACACTTCAATTCACTGTGCGAAGTGAATGGAGTGTTGCATCACTTTCTAAATGCTGTCCTTTCAGAGAAAATCACATTCCTTTGAAAGTGCCTTAAGCTACTTACAAGCATTCACAAAACACTCACATCGGTTTCTCTGAAAGTGAAGTAGTCTGTTCCAACACTTCAATTCACTGTGCGTAGTGAATGGAATGTTGCTTCACATTCTAAATGCTGTCTTTTCTGAGAAAATCACTTTCCTTCGAAAGTGTCTGAAGCTACTTACAAGCATTCATAAGAAACTCACATCTATTTCTCTGAAAGAGAAGCAGTCTGTTCCAACACTTCAATTCACTGTGTGAAGTGAATGGAGTGTTGCTTCACTTTCTAAATGCTCTCCTTTTAGAGAAAATCACTCTCTTTTGAAACTGCCTTAAGCTACTTACAAGCATTCACAAGAAACTCACATCTTTTTCTCTGAAAGAGAAGCAGTGTGTTCCAACACTTCAATTCACTGTGCGAAGTGAATGGAGTGTTGCTTCACTTTCTAAATGCTGTCCTTTCAGAGAAAATCACTTTCCTTTGAAAGTGCCTTAAGCTACTTACAAGCATTTAACAGAAATTCACATGCGTTTCTCTGAAAGAGACACAGTCTGTTCCAACACTTCAATTCACTGTGCGAAGTGAATGGAGTGTTGCTTCACTTTCTAAATGCTGTCCTTTCAGAGAAAATCACATTCCTTTGAAAGTGCCTTAAGCTACTTACAAGCATTCACAAAACACTCACATCGGTTTCTCTGAAAGTGAAGTAGTCTGCTCCAACACTTCAATTCACTGTGCGTAGTGAATGGAATGTAGCTTCACTTTCTAAATGCTGTCCTTTTAGAGAAAATCACTCTCTTTTTAAACTGCCTTAAGCTACTTACAAGCATTCACAAGAAACTCACATCTGTTTCTCTGAATGAGAAGCAGTCTGTTCCAACACTTCAATTCACTGTGCGAAGTGAATGGAGTGTTGCTTCACTTTCTAAATGCTGTCCTTTCAGAGAAAATCACTTTCCTTTGAAAGTGCCTTAAGCTACTTACAAGCATTTAACAGAAATTCACATGCGTTTCTCGGAGAGAGAAGCAGTCTGTTCCAACACTTCAATTCACTGTGCGAAGTGAATGGAGTGTTGCTTCACTTTCTAAATGCTGTCCTTTCAGAGAAAATCACTTTCCTTTGAAAGTGCCTTAAGCTACTTACAAGATTTCAACAGAAATTCACATACATTTCTCTGAAAGAGAAGCAGTCTGTTCCAACACTTCAATTCACTGTGCGAAGTGAATGGAGTGTTGCTTCACTTTCTAAATGCTCTCCTTTCAGAGAAAATCACTTTCCTTTGAAAGTGCCTTAAGCTACTTACAAGCATTTAACAGAAATTCACATGCGTTTCTCTGAAAGAGAAGCAGTCTGTTCCAACACTTCAATTCACTGTGCGAAGTGAATGGAGTGTTGCTTCACTTTCTAAATGCTGTCCTTTCAGAGAAAATCACTTTCCTTTGAAAGTGCCTTAAGCTACTTACAAGCATTTAACAGAAATTCACATGCGTTTCTCTGAAAGATACGCAGTCTGTTCCAACACTTCAATTCACTGTGCGAAGTGAATGGAGTGTTGCATCACTTTCTAAATGCTGTCCTTTCAGAGAAAATCACTTTCCTTTGAAAGTGCCTTAAGCTACTTACAAGCATTCAACAGAAATTCACATGCATTTCTCTGAAAGAGAAGCAGTCTGTTCCAAATCTTCAATTCACTGTGCGAAGTGAATGGAGTATTGCTTCACTTTCTAAATGCTGTCCTTTCAGAGAAAATCACTTTCCTTTGAAAGTGCCTTAAGCTACTTACAAGCATTCACAAGAAACTCACATCTGTTTCTCTGAAAGAGAAGCAGTCTGTTCCAACACTTCAATTCACTGGTCGAAGTGAATGGAGTGTTGCTTCACTTTCTAAATGCTCTCCTTTCAGAGAAAATCACTTTCCTTTGAAAGTGCCTTAAGCTACTTACAAGCATTTAACAGAAATTCACATGCGTTTCTCTGAAAGAGAAGCAGTCTGTTCCAACACTTCAATTCACTGTGCGAAGTGAATGGAGTGTTGCTTCACTTTCTAAATGCTGTCCTTTCAGAGAAAATCACTTTCCTTTGAAAGTGCCTTAAGCTACTTACAAGCATTTAACAGAAATTCACATGCGTTTCTCTGAAAGATACGCAGTCTGTTCCAACACTTCAATTCACTGTGCGAAGTGAATGGAGTGTTGCATCACTTTCTAAATGCTGTCCTTTCAGAGAAAATCACTTTCCTTTGAAAGTGCCTTAAGCTACTTACAAGCATTCACAAAACACTCACATCGGTTTCTCTGAAAGTGAAGTAGTCTGTTTCAACACTTCAATTCACTGTGCGTAGTGAATGGAATGTTGCTTCACTTTCTAAATGCTGTCCTTTTAGAGAAAATCACTCTCTTTTGAAACTGCCTAAAGCTACTTACAAGCATTCACAAGAAACTCACATCTGTTTCTCTGAAAGAGAAGCTGTCTGTTCCAACACTTCAATTCACTGTGCGTAGTGAATGGAGTGTTGCTTCACTTTCTAAATGCTGTCCTTTCCGAGAAAATCACGTTCCTTTGAAAGTGCCTTAAACTACTTACAAGCATTTAACAGAAATTCACATGCGTTTCTCTGAATGTGAAGCTGTCTGTTCCAACACTTCAATTCACTGTGCGAAGTGAATGGAGTGTTGCTTCTCTTTCTAAATGCTGTCCTTTCAGAGAAGATCACTTTCCTTTGAATATGCCTTAAGCTACTTACAAGCATTCAACAGAAATTCACATGCATTTCTCTGAAAGAGAAGCAGTCTGTTCCAACACTTCAATTCACTGTGCGTAGTGAATGGAGTGTTGCTTCACTTTCTAAATGCTGTCCTTTCAGAGAAAATCACTTTCCTTTGAAAGTGCCTTAAGCTACTTACAAGCATTTAACATAAATTCACATGCGTTTCTGGGAAAGAGAAGCAGTCTGTTCCAACTCTTCAATTCACTGTGCGAAGTGAATGGAGTATTGCTTCACTTTCTAAATGCTGTCCTTTCAGAGAAAATCACTTTCCTTTGAAAGTGCCTTAAGCTCCTTACAAGCATTCATAAGAAACTCACATCTATTTCTCTGAAAGAGAAGCAGTCTGTTCCAACACTTCAATTCACTGTTTGAAGTGAATGGAGTGTTGCTTCACTTTCTAAATGCTCTCCTTTTAGAGAAAATCACTCTCTTTTGAAACTGCCTTAAGCTACTTACAAGCATTCACAAGAAACTCACATCTTTTTCTCTGAAAGAGAAGCAGTGTGTTCCAACACTTCAATTCACTGTGCGAAGTGAATGGAGTGTTGCTTCACTTTCTAAATGCTGTCCTTTCAGAGAAAATCACTTTCCTTTGAAAGTGCCTTAAGCTACTTACAAGCATTTAACAGAAATTCACATGCGTTTCTCTGAAAGAGACACAGTCTGTTCCAACACTTCAATTCACTGTGCGAAGTGAATGGAGTGTTGCTTCACTTTCTAAATACTGTCCTTTCAGAGAAAATCACATTCCTTTGAAAGTGCCTTAAGCTACTTACAAGCATTCACAAAACACTCACATCGGTTTCTCTGAAAGTGAAGTAGTCTGTTCCAACACTTCAATTCACTGTGCGTAGTGAATGGAATGTTGCTTCACATTCTAAATGCTGTCTTTTCTGAGAAAATCACTTTCCTTTGAAAGTGTCTGAAGCTACTTACAAGCATTTACAGGAAACACAAATGTGTTTCTATGAAAGAGAAGCTGTCTGTTCTAACACTTCAATTCACTGTGCGAAGTGAATGGAGTGTTGCTTTATTTTCTAAATGCTGTCCTTTCAGAGAAAATCACTTTCTTTGAATGTGCCTTAAGCTACTTACAAGCATTCAACAGAAATTCACATGTGTTTCTCTGAAAGAGAAGCAGTCTGTTCCAACACTTCAATTCACTGTGCGAAGTGAATGGAGTGTTGCTTCACTTTCTAAATGCTGTCCTTTCAGAGAAAATCACATTCCTTTGAAAGTGCCTTAAGCTACTTACAAGCATTCACAAAACACTCACATCGGTTTCTCTGAAAGTGAAGTAGTTGTTCCAACACTTCAATTCACTGTGTGTAGTGATTGGAATGTTTCTTCACTTTCTAAATGCTGTCCTTTTAGAGAAAATCACTCTCTTTTGAAACTGCCTAAAGCTACTTACAAGCATTCACAAGAAACTCACATCTGTTTCTCTGAAAGAGAAGCTGTCTGTTCCAACACTTCAATTCACTGTGCGTAGTGAATGGAGTGTTGCTTCACTTTCTAAATGCTGTCCTTTCCGAGAAAATCACGTTCCTTTGAAAGTGCCTTAAACTACTTACAAACATTTAACAGAAATTCACATGCGTTTCTCTGAAAGTGAAGCTGTCTGTTCCAACACTTCAATTCACTGTGCGAAGTGAATGGAGTGTTGCTTCTCTTTCTAAATGCTGTCTTTTCAGAGAAGATCACTTTCCTTTGAATATGCCTTAAGCTACTTACAAGCATTCAACTGAAATTCACATGCATTTCTCTGAAAGAGAAGCAGTCTGTTCCAACACTTCAATTCACTGTGCGAAGTGAATGGAGTGTTGCTTCACTTTCTAAATGCTGTCCTTTCAGAGAAAATCACATTCCTTTGAAAGTGCCTTAAGCTACTTACAAGCATTCACAAAACACTCACATCGGTTTCTGTGAAAGTGAAGTAGTCTGCTCCAACACTTCAATTCACTGTGCGTAGTGAATGGAATGTTGCTTCACTTTCTAAATGCTGTCCTTTTAGAGAAAATCACTCTCTTTTTAAACTGCCTTAAGCTACTTACAAGCATTCACAAGAAACTCACATCTGTTTCTCTGAATGAGAAGCAGTCTGTTCCAACACTTCAATTCACTGTGCGAAGTGAATGGAGTGTTGCTTCACTTTCTAAATGCTGTCCTTTCAGAGAAAATCACTTTCCTTTGAATATGCCTTAAGCTACTTACAAGCATTTAACAGAAATTCACATGCGTTTCTGGGAAAGAGAAGCAGTCTGTTCCAACTCTTCAATTCACTGTGCGAAGTGAATGGAGTATTGCTTCACTTTCTAAATGCTGTCCTTTTAGGGAAAATCACTCTCTTTTGAAACTGCCTTAAGCTACTTACAAGCATTCACAAGAAACTCACATCTTTTTCTCTGAAAGAGAAGCAGTCTGTTCCAACACTTCAATTCACTGTGCTAAGTGAATGGAGTGTTCCTTCACATTCTAAATGCTGTACTTTCTGAGAAAATCACTTTCCTTTGAAAGTGTCTTAAGCTACTTACAAGCATTTACAGGAAACTCAAATGTGTTTCTATGAAAGAGAAGATGTCTGTTCTAACACTTCAATTCACTGTGCGAAGTGAATGGAGTGTTGCTTCATTTTCTCAATGCTGTCCTTTCAGAGAAAATCACTTTCCTTTGAATGTGCCTTAAGCTACTTACAAGCATTCAACAGAAATTCACATGCGTTTCTCTGAAAGAGAAGCAGTCTGTTCCAACACTTCAATTCACTGTGCGAAGTGAATGGAGTGTTGCTTCACTTTCTAAATGCTGTCCTTTCAGAGAAAATCACTTTCCTTTGAAAGTGCCTTAAGCTACTTACAAGCATTCACAAGAAACTCACATGCATTTTTCTGAAAGAGAAGCAGTCTGTTCCAACACTTCAATTCACTGTGCGAGTGAATGGAGTGTTGCTTCACTTTCTAAATGCTGTCCTTTCAGAGAAAATCACTTTCCTTTGAAACTGCCTTAAGCTACTTACAAGCATTCAACAGAAATTCACATGGGTTTCTCTGAAGGAGAAGCAGTCTGTTCCAATACTTCAATTCACTGTGCGATGTGAGTGGAGTGTTGCTTCTCTTTCTAAATGCTGTCCTTTCAGAGAAAATCACATTCCTTTGAAAGTGCCTTAAGCGACTTACAAGCATTCACAAAACACTCACATCGGTTTCTCTGAATGTGAAGTAGTCTGTTCCAACACTTCAATTCACTGTGCGTAGTGAATGGAATGTTGCTTCACTTTCTAAATGCTGTCCTTTTAGAGAAAATCACTCTCTTTTGAAACTGCCTTAAGCTACTTACAAGCATTCACAAGAAACTCACATCTGTTTCTCTGAAAGAAGCTGTCTTTTCTAACACTTCAATTCACTGTGCGTAGTGAATGGAGTGTTGCTTCACTTTCTAAATGCTGTCCTTTCCTAGAAAATCACTTTCCTTTGAAAGTGCCTTAAGCTACTTACAAGCATTTAACAGAAATTCACATGCGTTTCTCTGAAAGTGAAGCTGTCTGTTCCAACACTTCAATTCACTGTGCAAAATGAATGGAGTGTTGCTTCACTTTCTAAATGCTGTCCTTTCAGAGAAGATCACTTTCCTTTGAATATGCCTTAAGCTACTTACAAGCATTCACAAGAAACTCACATCTGTTTCTCTGAAAGAGAAACAGTCTGTTCCAACACTTCAATTCACTCTGCGAAGTGAATGGAGTGTTGCTTCACTTTCTAAATGCTCTCCTTTTAGAGAAAATCACTCTCTTTTGAAACTGCCTTAAGCTACTTTCAAGCATTCACAAGAAACTCACATCTTTTTCTTGAAAGAGAAGCAGTCTGTTCCAACACTTCAATTCACTGTGCGAAGTGAATGGAGTGTTCCTTCACATTCTAAATGCTGTCCTTTCAGAGAAAATCACTTTCCTTTGAAAGTGTCTTAAGCTACTTACAAGCATTTACAGGAAACTCAAATGTGTTTCTAAGAAAGTGAAGCTGTCTGTTCTAACACTTCAATTCACTGTGCGAAGTGAATGGAGTGTTGCTTCAATTTCTAAATGCTGTCCTTTCAGAGAAAATCACTTTCCTTTGAAAGTGCCTTAAGATACTTACAAGCATTCAACAGAAATTCACATACATTTCTCTGAAAGAGAAGCAGTCTGTTCCAACTCTTCAATTCACTGTGCGAAGTGAATGGAGTATTGCTTCACTTTCTAAATGCTGTCCTTTCAGAGAAAATCACTTTCCTTTGAAAGTGCCTTAAGCTACTTACAAGCATTCACAAGAAACTCACATCTGTTTCTCTGAAAGAGAAGCAGTCTGTTCCAACACTTCAATTCACTGTTCGAAGTGAATGGAGTGTTGCTTCACTTTCTAAATGCTCTCCTTTCAGAGAAAATTACTTTCCTTTGAAAGTGCCTTAAGATACTTACAAGCATTCAACAGAAATTCACATGAATTTCTCTGAAAGAGAAGCAGTCTGTTCCAACACTTCAATTCACTGTGCATAGAGAATGGAGTGTTGCTTCACTTTCTAAATGCTGTCCTTTCAGAGAAAATCACTTTCCTTTGAAAGTGCCTTAAGGTACTTACAAGCATTTAACAGAAATTCACATGCGTTTCTCTGAAAGAGAAGCAGTCAGTTCCAACACTTCAATTCACTGTGCGAAGTGAATGGAGTGTTGCTTCACTTTCTAAATGCTGTCCTTTCAGAGAAAATCACTTTCCTTTGAAAGTGCCTTAAGCTACTTACAAGCATTCAACAGAAATTCACATGAATTACTCTGAAAGAGAAGCAGTCTTTTCCAACATTTCAATTCACTGTGCGAAGTGAATGGAGTGTTGCTTCACTTTCTAAATGCTGTCCTTTCAGAGAAAATCACTCTCTTTTGAAAGTGCCTTAAGCTACATACAAGCATTCACAAGAAATTCACATCTGTTTCTCTGAAAGAGAAGCAGTCTGTTCCAACACTTCAATTCACTGTGCGAAGTGAATGGAGTGTTGCTTCACTTTCTAAATGCTGTCCTTTCAGAGAAAATCACTTTCCTTTGAAAGTGCCTTAAGCTACTTACAAGCATTCAACAGAAATTCACATGCATTTCCCTGAAAGAGAAGCAGTCTGTTCCAACACTTCAATTCACTGTGCGTAGTGAATGGAGTGTTGCTTCACTTTCTAAATGCTGTCCTTTCAGAGAAAATCACATTCCTTTGAAAGTGCCTTAAGCTACTTACAAGCATTCACAAAACACTCACATCGGTTTCTCTGAAAGTGAAGTAGTCTGTTCCAACACTTCAATTCACTGTGCGTAGTGAATGGAATGTTGCTTCACTTTGTAAATGCTGTCCTTTTAGAGAAAATCACTCTCTTTTTAAACTGCCTTAAGCTACTTACAAGCATTCACAAGAAACTCACATCTGTTTCTCTGAATGAGAAGCAGTCGGTTCCAACACTTCAATTCACTGTGCGAAGTGAATGGAGTGTTGCTTCACTTTCTATATGCTCTCCTTTTAGAGAAAATCACTTTCGTTTGAAACTGCCTTAAGCTACTTACAAGCATTCACAAGAAACTCACATCTGTTTCTCTGAAAGAGAAGCAGTCTGTTCCAACACTTCAATCGCTGTGCAAAGTGAATGGAGTATTGCTTCACTTTCTAAATGCTCTCCTTTTAGAGAAAATCACTCTCTTTTGAAACTGCCTTAAGCTACTTACAAGCATTCACAAGAAACTCACATCTGTTTCTCTGAAAGAGAAGCAGTCTGGTCCAACACTTCAATTCACTGTGCGTAGTGAATGGAGTGTTGCTTCACTTTCTAAATGCTGTCCTTTCAGAGAAAATCACTTTCCTTTGAAAGTGCCTTAAGCTACTTACAAGCATTTAACAGAAATTCACATGCGTTTCTCTGAAAGAGAAGCAGTCTGTTCCAACACTACAATTCACTGTGCGAAGTGAATGGAGTGTTGCTTCACTTTCTAAATGCTGGCCTTTCAGAGAAAATCACATTAATTTGAAAGTGCCTTAAGCTACTTATAAGCATTCACAAAACACTCACATCGGTTTCTCAGAAAGTGAAGTAGTCTGTTCCAACACTTCAATTCACTGTGTGTAGTGAATGGAATGTTTCTTCACTTTCTAAATGCTGTCCTTTTAGAGAAAATCACTCTCTTTTGAAACTGCCTAAAGCTACTTACAAGCATTCACAAGAAACTCACATCTTTTTCTCAGAAAGAGAAGCTGTGTGTTCCAACACTTCAATTCACTGTGCGAAGTGAATGGAGTGTTGCTTCTCTTTCTAAATGCTGTCCTTTCAGAGAAGATCACTTTCCTTTGTATATGCCTTAAGCTACTTACAAGCATTCAACAGAAATTCACATGCATTTCTCTGAAAGAGAAGCAGTCTGTTCCAACACTTCAATTCGCTGTGCGAAGTGAATGGAGTGTTGCTTCACTTTCTAAATGCTGTCCTTTCAGAGAAAATCATTTTCCTTTGAATATGCCTTAAGCTACTTACAAGCATTTAGCAGAAATTCATATGCGTTTCTGGGAAAGAGCAGCAGTCTGTTCCAACTCTTCAATTCACTGTGCGAAGTGAATGGAGTATTGCTTCACTTTCTAAATGCTGTCCTTTCAGAGAAAATCACTTTCCTTTGAAAGTGCCTTAAGCTACTTACAAGCATTCACAAGAAACTCACATCTATTTCTCTGAAAGAGAAGCAGTCTGGTCCAACACTTCAATTCACTGTGCGAAGTGAATGGAGTGTTGCTTCACTTTCTAAATGCTGTCCTTTCAGAGAAAATCACTTTCCTTTGAAAGTGCCTTAAGCTACTTACAAGCATTTAACAGAAATTCACATGCGTTTCTCTGAAAGAGACACAGTCTGTTCCAACACTTCAATTCACTGTGCGAAGTGAATGGAGTGTTGCTTCACTTTCTAAATGCTGTCCTTTCAGAGAAAATCACATTCCTTTGAAAGTGCCTTAAGCTACTTACAAGCATTCACAAAACACTCACATCGGTTTCTCTGAAAGTGAAGTAGTCTGCTCCAACACTTCAATTCACTGTGCGTAGTGAATGGAATGTTGCTTCACTTTCTAAATGCTGTCCTTTTAGAGAAAATCACTCTCTTTTTAAACTGCCTTAAGCTACATACAAGCATTCACAAGAAACTCACATCTGTTTCTCTGAATGAGAAGCAGTCTGTTCCAACACTTCAATTCACTGTGCGAAGTGAATGGAGTGTTGCTTCACTTTCTAAATGCTGTCCTTTCAGAGAAAATCACTTTCCTTTGAAAGTGCCTTAAGCAACTTGCAAGAATTCACAAGAAACTCACATGCGTTTCTCTGAAAGAGAAGCAGTCTGTTCCAACACTTCAATTCACTGTGCGAAGTGAATGGAGTGTTGCTTCACTTTCTAAATGCTGTCCTTTCAGAGAAAATCACTTTCCTTTGAAAGTGCCTTAAGCTTCTTACAAGCATTCACAAGAAACACTAATGCGTTTCTATGAAAGAGAAGCAGTCTGTTCCAACACTTCAATTCACTGTGCGAAGTGAATGGAGTGTTGCTTCACTTTCTAAATGCTGTCCTTTCAGAGAAAATCACTTTCCTTTGAATATGCCTTAAGCTACTTACAAGCATTTAACAGAAATTCACATGCGTTTCTGGGAAAGAGAAGCAGTCTGTTCCAACTCTTCAATTCACTGTGCGAAGTGAATGGAGTATTGCTTCACTTTCTAAATGCTGTCCTTTCAGAGAAAATCGCTTTCCTTTGAAAGTGCCTTAAGCTACTTAAAAGCATTCACAAGAAACTCACATCTATTTCTCTGAAAGAGAAACAGTCTGATCCAACACTTCAATTCACTGTGCGAAGTGAATGGAGTGTTGCTTCACTTTCTAAATGCTCTCCTTTTAGGGAAAATCACTCTCTTTTGAAACTGCCTTAAGCTACTTACAAGCATTCACAAGAAACTCACATCTTTTTCTCTGAAAGAGAAGCAGTCTGTTCCAACACTTCAATTCACTGTGCTAAGTGAATGGAGTGTTCCTTCACATTCTAAATGCTGTCCTTTCTGAGAAAATCACTTTCCTTTGAAAGTTTCTTAAGCTACTTACAAGCATTTACAGGAAACTCAAATGTGTTTCTATGAAAGAGAAGCTGTCTGTTCTAACACTTCAATTCACTGTGCGAAGTGAATGGAGTGTTGCTTCATTTTCTCAATGCTGTCCTTTCAGAGAAAATCACTTTCCTTTGAATGTGCCTTAAGCTACTTACAAGCATTCAACAGAAATTCACATGCGTTTCTCTGAAAGAGAAGCAGTCTGTTCCAACACTTCAATTCACTGTGCGAAGTGAATGGAGTGTTGCTTCACTTTCTAAATGCTGTCCTTTCAGAGAAAATCACTTTCCTTTGAAAGTGCCTTAAGCTACTTACAAGCATTCACAAGAAACTCACATGCATTTTTCTGAAAGAGAAGCAGTCTGTTCCAACACTTCAATTCACTGTGCGAGTGAATGGAGTGTTGCTTCACTTTCTAAATGCTGTCCTTTCAGAGAAAATCACTTTCCTTTGAAACTGCCTTAAGCTACTTACAAGCATTCAACAGAAATTCACATGGGTTTCTCTGAAGGAGAAGCAGTCTGTTCCAATACTTCAATTCACTGTGCGAAGTGAGTGGAGTGTTGCTTCTCTTTCTAAATGCTGTCCTTTCAGAGAAAATCACATTCCTTTGAAAGTGCCTTAAGCGACTTACAAGCATTCACAAAACACTCACATCGGTTTCTCTGAAAGTGAAGTAGTCTGTTCCAACACTTCAATTCACTGTGCGTAGTGAATGGAATGTTGCTTCACTTTCTAAATGCTGTCCTTTTAGAGAAAATCACTCTCTTTTGAAACTGCCTTAAGCTACTTACAAGCATTCACAAGAAACTCACATCTGTTTCTCTGAAAGAAGCTGTCTTTTCCAACACTTCAATTCACTGTGCGTAGTGAATGGAGTGTTGCTTCACTTTCTAAATGCTGTCCTTTCCTAGAAAATCACTTTCCTTTGAAAGTGCCTTAAGCTACTTACAAGCATTTAACAGAAATTCACATGCGTTTCTCTGAAAGTGAAGCTGTCTGTTCCAACACTTCAATTCACTGTGCAAAATGAATGGAGTGTTGCTTCACTTTCTAAATGCTGTCCTTTCAGAGAAGATCACTTTCCTTTGAATATGCCTTAAGCTACTTACAAGCATTCACAAGAAACTCACATCTGTTCCTCTGAAAGAGAAACAGTCTGTTCCAACACTTCAATTCACTCTGCGAAGTGAATGGAGTGTTGCTTCACTTTCTAAATGCTCTCCTTTTAGAGAAAATCACTCTCTTTTGAAACTGCCTTAAGCTACATTCAAGCATTCACAAGAAACTCACATCTTTTTCTTGAAAGAGAAGCAGTCTGTTCCAACACTTCAATTCACTGTGCGAAGTGAATGGAATGTTCCTTCACATTCTAAATGCTGTCCTTTCAGAGAAAATCACTTTCCTTTGAAAGTGTCTTAAGCGACTTACAAGCATTTACAGGAAACTCAAATGTGTTTCTAAGAAAGTGAAGCTGTCTGTTCTAACACTTCAATTCACTGTGCGAAGTGAATGGAGTGTTGCTTCATTTTCTAAATGCTGTCCTTTCAGAGAAAATCACTTTCCTTTGAATGTGCCTTAAGCTGCTTACAAGCATTCAACAGAAATTCACATGCGTTTCTCTGAAAGAGAAGCAGTCTGTTCCAACACTTCAATTCACTGTGCGAAGTGAATGGAGTGTTGCTTCACTTTCTAAATGCTGTCCTTTCAGAGAAAATCACTTTCCTTTGAAAGTGCCTTAAGCTACTTACAAGCATTCAACAGAAATTCACATACATTTCTCTGAAAGAGAAGCAGTCTGTTCCAACTCTTCAATTCACTGTGCGAAGTGAATGGAGTATTGCTTCACTTTCTAAATGCTGTCCTTTCAGAGAAAATCACTTTCCTTTGAAAGTGCCTTAAGCTACTTACAAGCATTCACAAGAAACTCACATCTGTTTCTCTGAAAGAGAAGCAGTCTGTTCCAACACTTCAATTCACTGTGCGAAGTGAATGGAGTGTTGCTTCACTTTCTAAATGCTCTCCTTTCAGAGAAAATTACTTTCCTTTGAAAGTGCCTTAAGATACTTACAAGCTTCAACAGAAATTCACATGAATTTCTCTGAAAGAGAAGCAGTCTGTTCCAACACTTCAATTCACTGTGCATAGAGAATGGAGTGTTGCTTCACTTTCTAAATGCTGTCCTTACAGAGAAAATCACTTTCCTTTGAAAATGTCTTAAGCTACTTACAAGCATTCACAGGAAACTCAAATGTGTTTCTATGAAAGAGAAGCTGTCTGTTCCAACACTTCAATTCACTGTGCGAAGTGAATGGAGTGTTGCTTCATTTTCTAAATGCTGTCCTTTCAGAGAAAATCACTTTCCTTTGAAAGTGCCTTAAGCTACTTACAAGCATTTAACAGAAATTCACACGTGTTTCTCTGAAAGTGAAGTAGTCTGTTCCAACACTTCAATTCACTGTGCGTAGTGAATGGAATGTTGCTTCACTTTCTAAATGCTGTCCATTTAGAGAAAATCACTCTCTTTTGAAACTGCCTTAAGCTACTTACAAGCATTCACAAGAAACTCACATCTGTTTCTCTGAAAGAGAAGTTGTCTGTTCCAATACTTCAATTCACTGTGCGTAGTGAATGGAGTGTTGCTTTACTTTCTAAATGCTGTCCTTTCCGCGAAAATCACTTTCCTTTGAAAGTGCCTTAAGCTACTTACAAGCATTTAACAGAAATTCACATGCGTTTCTCTGAAAGTGAAGCTGTCGTTTCCAACACTTCAATTCACTGTGCGAAGTGAATGGAGTATTGCTTCACTTTCTAAATGCTGTCCTTTCAGAGAAAATCACTTTCCTTTGAAAGTGCCTTAAGCTACTCACAAGCATTCACAAGAAACTCACATCTGTTTCTCTGAAAGGAAACAGTCTGTTCCAACCCTTCAATTCACTGTGCGAAGTGAATGGAGTGTTGCTTCACTTTCTAAATTCTCTCCTTTTAGAGAAAATCACTCTCTTTTGAAACTGCCTTAAGCTACTTACAAGCATTCACAAGAAACTCACATCTTTTTCTCTGAAAGAGAAGCAGTCTGTTCCAACACTTCAATTCACTGTGCGAAGTGAATGGAGTGTTCCTTCACATTCTAAATGGT
Source organism: Myodes glareolus (assembly GCF_982192425.1). Taxonomy (NCBI): domain Eukaryota; kingdom Metazoa; phylum Chordata; class Mammalia; order Rodentia; family Cricetidae; genus Myodes; species Myodes glareolus. Next base: position 844,850 of record NC_142048.1, on the reverse strand, counting down.
GTCCTTTAAGAGAAAATCACTTTCCTTTGAAAGTGTCTTAAGCTACTTACAAGCATTTACAGGAAACTCAAATGTGTTTCTATGAAAGTGAAGCTGTCTGTTCTAACACTTCAGTTCACTGTGCGAAGTGAATGGAGTGATGCTTCATTTTCTAAATGCTGTCCTTTCAGAGAAAATCACTTTCCTTTGAAAGTGCCTTAAGCTACTTACAAGCATTCAACAGAAATTCACATGCATTTCTCTGAAAGAGAAGCAGTCTGTTCCAACACTTCAATTCACTGTGCGAAGTGAATGGAGTGTTGCTTCACTTTCTATATGCTCTCCTTTTAGAGAAAATCACTCTCTTTTGAAACTGCCTTAAGCTTCTTACAAGCATTCACAAGAAACTCACATCTGTTTCTCTGACAGAGAAGCAGTCTGTTCCAACACTTCAATTCACTGTGCGAAGTGAATGGAGTCTTGCTTCACTTTCTAAATGCTGTCCTTTTAGAGAAAATCACTCTCTTTTGAAACTGCCTTAAGCTAGTTACAAGCATTCACAAGAAACTCACATCTGTTTCTCTGAAAGAGAAGCTGTCTGTTCCAACACTTCAATTCACTGTGCGAAGTGAATGGAGTGTTGCTTCACTTTCTAAATGCTGTCCTTACAGAGAAAATCACTTTCCATTGAAAGTGCCTTAAGCTACTTACAAGCATTCACAGGAAACTAAAATGTGTTTCTATGAAAGAGAAGCTGTCTGTTCCAACACTTCAATTCACTGTGCGAAGTGAATGGAGTGTTGCTTCATTTTCTAAATGCTGTCCTTTCAGAGAAAATCACTTTCCTTTGAAAGTGCCTTAAGCTACTTACAAGCATTTAACAGAAATTCACACGTGTTTCTCTGAAAGTGAAGTAGTCTGTTCCAACACTTCAATTCACTGTGCGTAGTGAATGGAATGTTGCTTCACTTTCTAAATGCTGTCCTTTTAGAGAAAATCACTCTCTTTTAAAACTGCCTTAAGCTACTTACAAGCATTCACAAGAAAATCACATCTGTTTCTCTGAAAGATAAGCAGTCTGTTCCAACACTTCAATTCACTAAGCGAAGTGAATGGAGTGTTGCTTCACTTTCTAAATGCTGTCCTTTCAGAGAAAATCACTTTTCTTTGAAAGTGCCTTAAGCTACTTACAAGCATTCAACAGAAATTCACATCTGTTTCTCTGAAAGAGATGCAGTCTGTTCCAACACTTCAATTCACTGTGCAAAGTGAATGGAGTGTTGCTTCACTTTCTAAATGCTGTCCTTTCAGAGAAAATCTCTTCCCTTTGAAAGTGCCTTAAGCTACTTACAAGCATTCAACAGAAATTCACATACATTTCTCTGAAAGAGAAGCAGTCTGGTCCAACTCTTCAATTCACTGTGCGAATTGAATGGAGTATTGCTTCACTTTCTAAATGCTGTCCTTTCAGAGAAAATCACTTTCCTTTGAAAGTGCCTTAAGCTACTTACAAGCATTCACAAGAAACTCACATCTGTTTCTCTGAAGGAGAAACAGTCTGTTCCAACACTTCAATTCACTGTGCGAAGTGAATGGAGTGTTGCTTCACTTTCTAAATGCTCTCCTTTTAGAGAAAATCACTCTCTTTTGAAACTGCCTTAAGCTACTTACAAGCATTCAACAGAAATTCACATGCGTTTCTCTGAAAGAGAAGCAGTCTGTTCCAACACTTCAATTCACTGTGCGAAGTGAATGGAGTGTTCCTTCACATTCTAAATGCTGTCCTTTCAGAGAAAATCACTTTACTTTGAAAGTGTCTTAAGCTACTTACAAGCATTTACAGGAAACTCAAATGTGTTTCTATGAAAGTGAAGCTGTCTGTTCCAACACTTCAATTCACTGTGCGAAGTGAATGCAGTGTTGCTTCACTTTCTAAATGCTGTCCTTTCAGAGAAAATCACTTTCCTTTGAAAGTGCCTTAAGCTACTTACAAGCATTCAACAGAAATTCACATGCATTTCTCTGAAAGAGAAGCAGTCTGTTCCAACACTTCAATTCACTGTGCGAAGTGAATGGAGTGTTGCTTCACTTTCTAAATGCTGTCCTTTCAGAGAAAATCACTTTCCTTTGAAAGTGCCTTAAGCTATTTACAAGCATTCAACAGAAATTCACATGCGTTTCTCTGAAAGAGAAGCAGTCTGTTCCAACACTTCAATTCACTGTGCGAAGTGAATGGAGTGTTGCTTCACTTTCTAAATGCTGTCCTTTCAGAGAAAATCACTTTCCTTTGAAAGTGCCTTAAGCTACTTACAAGCATTCAACAGAAATTCACATGCGATTCTCTGAAAGAGAAGCAGTCTGTTCCAACACTTCAATTCACTGTGCGAAGTGAATGGAGTGTTGCTTCACTTTCTAAATGCTGTCCTTTCAGAGAAAATCACTTTCCTTTGAAAGTGCCTTAAGCTACTTACAAGCATTCAACAGAAATTCACATGCGTTTCTCTGAAAGAGAAGCAGTCTGTTCCAATACTTCAATTCACTGTGCGAAGTGAGTGGGGTGTTGCTTCACTTTAAATGCTGTCCTTACAGAGAAAATCACTTTCCTTTGAAAGTGCCTTAAGCTACTTACAAGCATTCAACAGAAATTCACATGCGATTCTCTGAAAGAGAAGCAGTCTGTTCCAACACTTCAATTCACTGTGCGAAGTGAATGGAGTGTTGCTTCTCTTTCTAAATGCTCTCCTTTTAGAGAAAATCACTCTCTTTTGATACTGCCTTAAGCGACTTACAAGCATTCACAAGAAACTCACATCTTTTTCTTTGAAAGAGAAGCAGTCTGTTCCAACACTTCAATTCACTGTGCGAAGTGAATGGAGTGTTCCTTCACATTCTAAATGCTGTAGTTTCAGAGAAAATCACTTTCCTTTGAAAGTGCCTTAAGCTACTTACAAGCATTTACAGGAAAGTCAAATGTGTTTCTATGAAAGTGAAGCTGTCTGTTCCAACACTTCAATTCACTGTGCGAAGTGAATGGAGTGTTGCTTCACTTTCTAAATGCTGTCCTTTCAGAGAAAATCACTTTCCTTTGAAAGTGCCTTAAGCTACTTACAAGCATTCAACAGAAATTCACATGCATTTCTCTGAAAGAGAAGCAGTCTGTTCCAACACTTCAATTCACTGTGCGAATTGAATGGAGTGTTGCTTCACTTTCTAAATGCTGTCCTTTCAGAGAAAATCACTTTCCTTTGAAAGTGCCTTAAGCTATTTACAAGCATTCAACAGAAATTCACATGCGTTTCTCTGAAAGAGAAGCAGTCTGTTGCAACACTTCAATTCACTGTGCGAAGTGAATGGAGTGTTGCTTCACTTTCTAAATGCTGTCCTTTCAGAGAAAATCCCTTTCTTTGAAAGTGCCTTAAGCTACTTACAAGCATTCAACAGAAATTCACATACGTTTCTCTGAAAGAGAAGCAGTCTGTTCCAATACTTCAATTCACTGTGCGAAGTGAGTGGGGTGTTGCTTCACTTTAAATGCTGTCCTTACAGAGAAAATCACTTTCCTTTGAAAGTGCCTTAAGCTATTTACAAGCATTCAACAGAAATTCACATGCGTTTCTCTGAAAGAGAAGCAGTCTGTTCCAACACTTCAATTCACTGTGCGAAGTGAATGGAGTGTTGCTTCACTTTCTAAATGCTGTCCTTTCATAGAAAATCATTTTCCTTTGAAAGTGCCTTAAGCTATTTACAAGCATTCACAAGAAACTCACATGCATTTTTCTGAAAGAGAAGCAGTCTGTTCCAACACTTCAATTCACTGTGCGAAGTGAATGGAGTGTTGCTTCACTTTCTAAATGCTGTCATTTCAGAGAAAATCACTTTCCTTTGAAACTGCCTTAAGCTACTTACAAGCATTCAACAGAAATTCACATGCGTTTCTCTGAAAGAGAAGCAGTCTGTTCCAATACTTCAATTCACTGTGTGAAGTGAGTGGAGTGTTGCTTCACTTTAAATGCTGTCCTTACAGAGAAAATCACTTTCCTTTGAAAGTGCCTTAAGCTACTTACAAGCATTCAACAGAAATTCACATGCGATTCTCTGAAAGAGAAGCAGTCTGTTCCAACACTTCAATTCACTGTGCGAAGTGAATGGAGTGTTGCTTCTCTTTCTAAATGCTCTCCTTTTAGAGAAAATCACTCTCTTTTGAAACTGCCTTAAGCGACTTACAAGCATTCACAAGAAACTCACATCTTTTTCTTTGAAAGAGAAGCAGTCTGTACCAACACTTCAATTCACTGTGCGAAGTGAATGGAGTATTCCTTCACATTCTAAATGCTGTAGTTTCAGAGAAAATCACTTTCCTTTGAAAGTGTCTTAAGCTACTTACAAGCATTCACAGGAAACCCAAATGTGTTTCTCTGAAAGAGAAGCTGTCTGTTCCAACACTTCAATTCACTGTGCGTAGTGAATGGAGTGTTGCTTCACTTTCTAAATGCTGTCCTTTCAGAGAAAATCACTTTCCTTTGAAAGTGCCTTAAGCTACTTACAAGCATTTAACAGAAATTCACACGCGTTTCTCTGAAAGTGAAGTAGTGTGTTCCAACACTTCAATTCACTGTGCGTAGTGAATGGAATGTTGCTTCACTTTCTAAATGCTGTCCTTTTAGAGAAAATCACTCTCTTTTGAAACTGCCTTAAGCTACTTACAAGCATTCACAAGAAAATCACATCTGTTTCTCTGAAAGAGAAGCAGTCTGTTCCAACACTTCAATTCACTAAGCGAAGTGAATGGAGTGTTGCTGCACTTTCTAAATGCTGTCCTTTCAGAGAAAATCACTTTCTTTGAAAGTGCCTTAAGCTACTTACAAGCATTCAACAGAAATTCACATGCTTTTCTCTGAAAGAGAAGCAGTCTGTTCCAACACTTCAATTAACTGTGCAAAGTAAATTGAGTGTTGCTTCACTTTCTAAATGCTGTCCTTTCAGAGAAAATCACTTTCCTTTGAAAGTGCCTTAAGCTATTTACAAGCATTCAACAGAAATTCACATGCGTTTCTCTGAAAGAGAAGCAGTCTGTTCCAACACTTCAATTCACTGTGCGAAGTGAATGGAGTGTTGCTACACTTTCTAAATGCTGTCCTTTCAGAGAAAATCACTTTCCTTTGAAAGTGCCTTAAGCTACTTACAAGCATTCAACAGAAATTCTAATGCATTTCTCTGAAAGAGAAGCAGTCTATTCCAACACTTCAATTCACTGTGCGAAGTGAATGGAGTGTTACTTCACTTTCTATATGCTGTCCTTTAAGAGAAAATCACTCTCTTTTGAAATTGCCTTAAGCTACTTACAAGCATTCACAAGAAACTCACATCTGTTTCTCTGAAAGAGAAGCAGTCTGTTCCAACACTTCAATTCACTGTGCGAAGTGAATGGAGTATTGCTTCACTTTCTAAGTGCTGTCCTTTCAGAGAAAATCACTTTCCTTTGAAAGCGCCTTAAGCTACTTACAAGCATTCAACAGAAATTCACAAGCATTTCTCTGAAAGAGAAGCAGTCTGTTCCAACACTTCAATTCACTGTGCGAAGTGAATGGAGTTTTGCTTCACTTTGTATATGCTCTCCTTTTAGAGAAAATCACTCTCTTTTGAAACTGCCTTAAGCTACTTACAAGCATTCACAAGAAACTCACATCTGCTTCTCTGAAAGAGAAGCAGTCTGTTCCAACACTTCAATTCACTGTGCGAAGTGAATGGAGTGTTCCTTCACATTCTAAATGCTGTAGTTTCAGAGAAAATCACTTTCTTTGAAAGTGTCTTAAGCTACTTACAAGCATTCACAGGAAACTCAAATGTGTTTCTATGAAAGAGAAGCTGTCTGTTCCAACACTTCAATTCACTGTGCGAAGTGAATGGAGTGTTACTTCACTTTCTAAATGCTGTCCTTTTAGAGAAAATCACTCTCTTTTGAAACTGCCTTAAGCTACTTACAAGCATTCACAAGAAACTCACATCTGCTTCTCTGAAAGAGAAGCAGTCTGTTCCAACACTTCAATTCACTGTGCGAAGTGAATGGAGTGTTGCTTCACTTTCTAAATGCTGTCCTTTCAGAGAAAATCACTTTCCTTTGAAAGTGCCTTAAGCTATTTACAAGCATTCAACAGAAATTCACATGCGTTTCTCTGAAAGAGAAGCAGTCTGTTCCAACACTTCAATTCACTGTGCGAAGTGAATGGAGTGTTGCTTCACTTTCTAAATGCTGTCCTTTCAGAGAAAATCATTTTCCTTTGAAAGTGCCTTAAGCTACTTACAAGCATTCACAAGAAACTCACATGCATTTTTCTGAAAGAGAAGCAGTCTGTTCCAACACTTCAATTCACTGTGCGAAGTGAATGGAGTGTTGCTTCACTTTCTAAATGCTGTCATTTCAGAGAAAATCACTTTCCTTTGAAACTGCCTTAAGCTACTTACAAGCATTCAACAGAAATTCACATGCGTTTCTCTGAAAGAGAAGCAGTCTGTTCCAATACTTCAATTCACTGTGCGAAGTGAGTGGAGTGTTGCTTCACTTTAAATGCTGTCCTTACAGAGAAAATCACTTTCCTTTGAAAGTGCCTTAAGCTACTTACAAGCATTCAACAGAAATTCACATGCGATTCTCTGAAAGAGAAGCAGTCTGTTCCAACACTTCAATTCACTGTGCGAAGTGAATGGAGTGTTGCTTCTCTTTCTAAATGCTCTCCTTTTAGAGAAAATCACTCTCTTTTGAAACTGCCTTAAGCGACTTACAAGCATTCACAAGAAACTCACATCTTTTTCTTTGAAAGAGAAGCAGTCTGTTCCAACACTTCAATTCACTGTGCGAAGTGAATGGAGTGTTCCTTCACATTCTAAATGCTGTAGTTTCAGAGAAAATCACTTTCTTTGAAAGTGTCTTAAGCTACTTACAAGCATTCACAGGAAACTCAAATGTGTTTCTATGAAAGAGAAGCTGTCTGTTCCAACACTTCAATTCACTGTGCGAAGTGAATGGAGTGTTGCTTCACTTTCTAAATGCTGTCCTTTCAGAGAAAATCACTTTCCTTTGAAAGTGCCTTAAGCTACTTACAAGCATTTAACAGAAATTCACACGCGTTTCTCTGAAAGTGAAGTAGTCTGTTCCAACACTTCAATTCACTGTGCGTAGTGAATGGAATGTTGCTTCATTTTCTAAATGCTGTCCTTTTAGAGAAAATCACTCTCTTTTGAAACTGCCTTAAGCAACTTACAAGCATTCACAAGAAAATCACATCTGTTTCTCTGAAAGAGAAGCAGTCTGTTCCAACACTTCAATTCACTAAGCGAAGTGAATGGAGTGTTGCTTCACTTTCTAAATGCTGTCCTTTCAGAGAAAATCACTTTCCTTTGAAAGTGCCTTAAGCTACTTACAAGCATTCAACAGAAATTCACATGCTTTTCTCTGAAAGAGAAGCAGTCTGTTCCAACACTTCAATTAACTGTGCAAAGTAAATGGAGTGTTGCTTCACTTTCTAAATGCTGTCCTTTCAGAGAAAATCACTTTCCTTTGAAAGTGCCTTAAGCTATTTACAAGCATTCAACAGAAATTCACATGCGTTTCTCTGAAAGAGAAGCAGTCTGTTCCAACACTTCAATTCACTGTGCGAAGTGAATGGAGTGTTGCTTCACTTTCTAAATGCTGTCCTTTCAGAGAAAATCACTTTCCTTTGAAAGTGCCTTAAGCAACTTACAAGCATTCACAAGAAACTCACATGCATTTTTCCGAAAGAGAAGCAGTCTGTTCCAACACTTCAATTCACTGTGCGAAGTGAATGGAGTGTTGCTTCACTTTCTAAATGCTGTCCTTTCAGAGAAAATCACTTTCTTTTGAAACTGCCTTAAGCTACTTACAAGCATTCAACAGAAATTCACATGCGTTTCTCTGAAAGAGAAGCAGTCTGTTCCAATACTTCAATTCACTGTGCGAAGTGAGTGGAGTGTTGCTTCACTTTAAATGCTGTCCTTACAGAGAAAATCACTTTCCTTTGAAAGTGCCTTAAGCTACTTACAAGCATTCAACAGAAATTCACATGCGATTCTCTGAAAGTGAAGCAGTCTGTTCCAACACTTCAATTCACTGTGCGAAGTGAATGGAGTGTTGCTTCTCTTTCTAAATGCTCTCCATTTAGAGAAAATCACTTTCCTTTGAAAGTGTCTTAAGCTACTTACAAGCATTTACAGGAAACTCAAATGTGTTTCTATGAAAGTGAAGCTGTCTGTACTAACACTTCAATTCACTGTGCGAAGTGAATGGAGTGTTGCTTCATTTTCTAAATGCTGTCCTTTCAGAGAAAATCACTTTCCTTTGAATGTGCCTTAAGCTACTTACAAGCATTCAACAGAAATTCACATGCGTTTCTCTGAAAGAGAAGCAGTCTGTTCCAACACTTCAATTCACTGTGCGAAGTGAATGGAGTGTTGCTTCACTTTCTAAATGCTGTCCTTTCAGAGAAAATCATTTCCTTTGAAAGTGCCTTAAGCTACTTGCAAGCATTCAACAGAAATTCACATGAGATTCTCTGAAAGAGAAGCAGTCTGTTCCAACACTTCAATTCACTGTGCGAAGTGAATGGAGTGTTGCTTCTCTTTCTAAATGCTCTCCTTTTAGAGAAAATCACTCTCTTTTGAAACTGCCTTAAGCGACTTACAAGCATTCACAAGAAACTCACATCTTTTTCTTTGAAAGAGAAGCAGTCTGTTCCAACACTTCAATTCACTGTGCGAAGTGAATGGAGTGTTCCTTCACATTCTAAATGCTGTAGTTTCAGAGAAAATCACTTTCCTTTGAAGGTGTCTTAAGCTACTTACAAGCATTCACAGGAAACTCAAATGTGTTTCTATGAAAGAGAAGCTGTCTGTTCCAACACTTCAATTCACTGTGCGAAGTGAATGGAGTGTTGCTTCACTTTCTAAATGCTGTCCTTTCAGAGAAAATCACTTTCCTTTGAAAGTGCCTTAAGCTACTTACAAGCATTTAACAGAAATTCACACGCGTTTCTCTGAAAGTGAAGTAGTCTGTTCCAACACTTCAATTCACTGTGCGTAGTGAACGGAATGTTGCTTCACTTTCTAAATGCTGTCCTTTTAGAGAATATCACTCTCTTTTGAAACTGCCTTAAGCTACTTACAAGAATTCACAAGAAAATCACATCTGTTTCTCTGAAAGAGAAGCAGTCTGTTCCAACACTTCAATTCACTAAGCGAAGTGAATGGAGTGTTGCTTCACTTTCTAAATGCTGTCCTTTCAGAGAAAATCACTTTCCTTTGAAAGTGCCTTAAGCTACTTACAAGCATTCAACAGAAATTCGCATCTGTTTCTCTGAAAGAGATGCAGTCTGTTCCAACACTTCAATTCACTGTGCAAAGTGAATGGAGTGTTGCTTCACTTTCTAAATGCTGTCCTTTCAGAGAAAATCACTTCCCTTTGAAAGTGCCTTAAGCTAATTACAAGCATTCAGCAGAAATTCACATGTGTTTCTCTGAAAGAGAAGCAGTCTGTTCCAACACTTCAATTCACTGTGCAAAGTGTATGGAGTGTTGCTTCACTTTCTAAATGCTGTCCTTTCAGAGAAAATCACTTTCCTTTGAAAGTGCCTTAAGCTACTTACAAGCATTCAACAGAAATTCACATGCGTTTCTCTGAAAGAGAAGCAGTCTGTTCCAACACTTCAATTCACTGTGCGAAGTGAATGGAGTGTTGCTTCTCTTTCTAAATGCTGTCATTTCAGAGAAAATTACTTTACTTTGAAAGTGCCTTAAGCTACTTACAATCATTTAACAGAAATTCACATGCATTTATCTGAAAGTGAAGCTGTCTGTTCCAACACTTCAATTCACTGTGCGAAGTGAATGGAGTGTTGTTTCACATTCTAAATGCTGCAGTTTCAGATAAAATCACTTTCCTTTGAAAGTGTCTTAAGCTAATTACAAGCATTCACAGGAAACTCAAATGTGTTTCTATGAAAGAGAAGCTGTCTGTTCCAACACTTCAATTCACTGTGCAAAGTGAATGGAGTGTTGCTTCACTTTCTGAATGCTGTCCTTTCAGAGAAAATCACTTTCCTTTGAAAGTGCCTTAAGCTACTTGCAAGCATTCAACAGAAATTCACATGCGTTTCTCTGAAAGAGAAGCAGTCTGTTCCAACACTTCAATTCACTGTGCGAAGTGAGTGGAGTGTTGCTTCACTTTCTAGATGCTGTCCTTACAGAGAAAATCACTTTCCTTTGAAAGTGCCTTAAGCTACGTACAAGCATTCAACAGAAATTCACATGCGTTTCTCTGAAAGAGAAGCAGTCTGTTCCAACACTTCAATTCACTGTGCGAAGTGAATGGAGTGTTGTTTCACTTTCTAAATGCTGTCCTTTTAGAGAATATCACTCTCTTTTGAAACTGTCTTAAGCTACTTACAAGCATTCTCAAGAAAATCACATCTGTTCCTCTGAAAGAGAAGCAGTCTGTTCCAACAGTTCAATTCACTAAGCGAAGTGAATGGAGTGTTGCTTCACTTTTTAAATGCTGTCCTTTCAGAGAAAATCTCTTTCCTTTGAAAGTGCCTTAAGCTACTTACAAGCATTCACAAGAAACTCACATGCATTTTTCTGAAAGAGAAGCAGTCTGTTCCAACACTTCAATTCACTGTGCGAAGTGAATGGAGTGTTGTTTCACTTTCTAAATGCTGTCCTTTTAGAGAACATCACTCTCTTTTGAAACTGTCTTAAGCTACTTACAAGCATTCTCAAGAAAATCACATCTGTTTCTCTGAAAGAGAAGCAGTCTGTTCCAACACTTCAATTCACTAAGCGAAGTGAATAGAGTGTTGCTTCACTTTCTAAATGCTGTCCTTTCAGAGAAAATCACTTTCCTTTGAAAGTGCCTTAAGCTACTTACAAGCATTCAACAGAAATTCACATCTGTTTCTCTGAAAGAGATGCAGTCTGTTCCAACACTTCAATTCACTGTGCAAAGTGAATGGAGTGTTGCTTCACTTTCTAAATGCTGTCCTTTCAGAGAAAATCACTTCCCTTTGAAAGTGCCTTAAGCTACTTACAAGCATTCAACAGAAATTCACATGCGTTTCTCTGAAAGAGAAGCAGTCTGTTCCAACACTTCAATTCACTGTGCAAAATGAATGGAGTGTTGCTTCACTTTCTAAATGCTGTCCTTTCAGAGAAAATCACTTTCCTTTGAAAGTGCCTTAAGCTACTTACAAGCATTCAACAGAAATTCACATCCATTTCTCTGAAAGAGAAGCAGTCTGGTCCAACTCTTCAATTCACTGTGCGAAGTGAATGGAGTATTGCTTCACTTTCTAAATGCTGTCCTTTCAGAGAAAATCACTTTCCTTTGAAAGTGCCTTAAGCTACTTACAAGCATTCACAAGAAACTCACATCTGTTTCTCTGAAAGAGAAGCAGTCTGTTGCAACACTTCAATTCACTGTGCGAAGTGAATGGAGTGTTGCTTCACTTTCTAAATGCTCTCCTTTTAGAGAAAATCACTCTCTTTTGAAACTGCCTTAAGCTACTTACAAGCATTCAACAGAAATTCACATGCGTTTCTCTGAAAGAGAAGCAGTCTGTTCCAACACTTCAATTCACTGTGCGAAGTGAATGGAGTGTTCCTTCACATTCTAAATGCTGTCCTTTCAGAGAAAATCACTTTCCTTTGAAAGTGTCTTAAGCTACTTACAAGCATTTACAGGAAACTCAAATGTGTTTCTATGAAAGTGAAGCTGTCTGTTCTAACACTTCAATTCACTGTGCGAAGTGAATGGAGTGTTACTTCATTTTCTAAATGCTGTCCTTTCAGAGAAAATCACTTTCCTTTGAATGTGCCTTAAGCTACTTACAAGCATTCAACAGAAATTCACATGCGTTTCTCTGAAAGAGAAGCAGTCTGTTCCAACACTTCAATTCACTGTGCGAAGTGAATGGAGTGTTGCTTCACTTTCTAAATGCTGTCCTTTCAGAGAAAATCACTTTCCTTTGAAAGTGCCTTAAGCTACTTACAAGCATTCAACAGAAATTCACATGCGATTCTCTGAAAGAGAAGCAGTCTGTTCCAACACTTCAATTCACTGTGCGAAGTGAATGGAGTGTTGCTTCTCTTTCTAAATGCTCTCCTTTTAGAGAAAATCACTCTCTTTTGAAACTGCCTTAAGCGACTTATAAGCATTCACAAGAAACTCACATCTTTTTCTTTGAAAGAGAAGCAGTCTGTTCCAACACTTCAATTCACTGTGCGAAGTGAATGGAGTGTTCCTTCACATTCTAAATGCTGTAGTTTCAGAGAAAATCACTTTCCTTTGAAAGTGTCTTAAGCTACTTACAAGCATTCACAGGAAACTCAAATGTGTTTCTATGAAAGAGAAGCTGTCTGTTCTAACACTTCAATTCACTGTGCGAAGTGAATGGAGTGTTGCTTCATTTTCTAGATGCTGTCCTTTCAGGGAAAATCACTTTCCTTTGAAAGTGCCTTAAGCTACTTACAAGCATTCAACAGAAAGTCACATGCGTTTCTCTGAAAGAGAAGCAGTCTGTTCCAACACTTCAATTCACTGTGCGAAGTGAATGGAGTGTTGCTTCACTTTCTATATGCTCTCCTTTTAGAGAAAATCACTCTCCTTTGAAACTGCCTTAAGCTACTTACAAGCATTCAACAGAAATTCACATGCGATTCTCTGAAAGAGAAGCAGTCTGTTCCAACACTTCAATTCACTGTGCGAAGTGAATGGAGTGTTGCTTCACTTTCTAAATGCTGTCCTTTCAGAGAAAATCACTTTCCTTTGAAAGTGCCTTAAGCTACTTACAAGCATTCAACAGAAATTCACATGCGATTCTCTGAAAGAGAAGCAGTCTGTTCCAACACTTCAATTCACTGTACGAAGTGAATGGAGTGTTGCTTCTCTTTCTAAATGCTGTCCTTTCAGAGAAAATCACTCTCTTTTGAAACTGCCTTAAGCGACTTACAAGCATTCACAAGAAACTCACATCTTTTTCTTTGAAAGAGAAGCAGTCTGTTCCAACATTTCAATTCACTGTGAGAAGTGAATGGAGTGTTCCTTCACATTCTAAATGCTGTAGTTTCAGAGAAAATCACTTTCCTTTAAAGTGTCTTAAGCTACTTACAAGCATTCACAGGAAACTCAAATGTGTTTCTATGAAAGAGAAGCTGTCTGTTCCAACACTTCAATTCACTGTGCGAAGTGAATGGAGTGTTGCTTCACTTTCTAAATGCTGTCCTTTCAGAGAAAATCACTTTCCTTTGAAAGTGCCTTAAGCTACTTACAAGCATTTAACAGAAATTCACACGCGTTTCTCTGAAAGTGAAGTAGTCTGTTCCAACACTTCAATTCACTGTGCGTAGTGAATGGAATGTTGCTTCACATTCTAAATGCTGTCCTTTTAGAGAATATCACTCTCTTTTGAAACTGCCTTTAGCTACTTATAAGCATTCACAAGAAAATCACATCTGTTTCTCTGAAAGAGAAGCAGTCTGTTCCAACACTTCAATTCACTAAGCGAAGTGAATGGAGTGTTGCTTCACTTTCTAAATGCTGTACTTTCAGAGAAAATCACTTTCCTTTGAAAGTGCCTTAAGCTACTTACAAGCATTCAACAGAAATTCACATGCGTTTCTCTGAAAGAGAAGCAGTCTGTTCCAACACTTCAATTCACTGTGCGAAGTGAATGGAGTGTTGCTTCACTTTCTATATGCTCTCCTTTTAGAGAAAATCACTCTCAATTGAAACTGCCTTAAGCTACTTACAAGCATTCACAAGAAACTCACATCTGTTTCTCTGAAAGAGAAGCAGTCTGTTCCAACACTTCAATTCACTTTGTGAAGTGAATGGAGTGTTGCTGCTCTTTCTAAATGCTGTCCTTTCAGAGAAAATTACTTTCATTTGAAAGTGCCTAAAGATACTTACAAGCATTCACAAGAAACTCACATCTGTTTCTCTGAAAGAGAAGCAGTCTGTTCCAACACTTCAATTCACTGTGCATAGAGAATGGAGTGTTGCTTCACTTTCTAAATGCTGTCCTTTCAGAGAAAATCACTTTCCTTTGAAAGTGCCTTAAGCTACTTACAAGCATTCAACAGAAATTCACATCTGTTTCTCTGAAAGAGATGCAGTCTGTTCCAACACTTCAATTCACTGTGCAAAGTGAATGGAGTGTTGCTTCACTTTCTAAATGCTGTCTTTTCAGAGAAAATCACTTCCCTTTTAAAGTGCTTTAAGCTAATTACAAGCATTCAACAGAAATTCACATGTGTTTCTCTGAAAGAGAAGCAGTCTGTTCCAACACTTCAATTCACTGTGCGAAGTGAATGGAGTGTTCCTTCACATTCTAAATGCTGTCCTTTCAGAGAAAATCACTTTCCGTTGAAAGTGTCTTAAGCTACTTACAAGCATTTACAGGAAACTCCAATGTGTTTCTATGAAAGTGAAGTTGTCTGTTCTAACACTTCAATTCACTGTGCGAAGTGAATGGAGTGTTGCTTCATTTTCTAAATGCTGTCCTTTCAGAGAAAATCACTTTCCTTTGAATGTGCCTTAAGCTACTTACAAGCATTCAACAGAAATTCACATGCGTTTCTCTGAAAGAGAAGCAGTCTGTTCCAACACTTCAATTCACTGTGCGAAGTGAATGGAGTGTTGCTTCACTTTCTAAATGCTGTCCTTTCAGAGAAAATCACTTTCCTTTGAAAGTGCCTTAAGCTACTTACAAGCATTCAACAGAAATTCACATGCGATTCTCTGAAAGAGAAGCAGTCTGTTCCAACACTTCAATTCACTGTGCGAAGTGAATGGAGTGTTGCTTCTCTTTCTAAATGCTCTCCTTTTAGAGAAAATCACTCTCTTTTGAAACTGCCTTAAGCGACTTACAAGCATTCACAAGAAACTCACATCTTTTTCTTTGAAAGAGAAGCAGTCTGTTCCAACATTTCAATTCACTGTGCGAAGTGAATGGAGTGTTCCTTCACATTCTAAATGCTGTAGTTTCAGAGAAAATCACTTTCCTTTGAAAGTGTCTTAAGCTACTTACAAGCATTCACAGGAAACTCAAATGTGTTTCTATGAAAGAGAAGCTGTCTGTTCCAACACTTCAATTCACTGTGCGAAGTGAATGGAGTGTTGCTTCACTTTCTAAATGCTGTCCTTTCAGAGAAAATCACTTTCCTTTGAAAGTGCCTTAAGCTACTTACAAGCATTTAACAGAAATTCACACGCGTTTCTCTGAAAGTGAAGTAGTCTGTTCCAACACTTCAATTCACTGTGCGTAGTGAATGGAATGTTGCTTCACTTTCTAAATGCTGTCCTTTTAGAGAATATCACTCTCTTTTGAAACTGCCTTAAGCTACTTACAAGCATTCACAAGAAAATCACATCTGTTTCTCTGAAAAAAAAGCAGTCTGTTCCAACACTTCAATTCACTAAGCGAAGTGAATGGAGTGTTGCTTCACTTTCTAAATGCTGTCCTTTCAGAGAAAATCACTTTCCTTTGAAAGTGCCTTAAGCTACTTACCAGCATTCAACAGAAATTCACATCTGTTTCTCTGAAAGAGATGCAGTCTGTTCCAACACTTCAATTCACTGTGCAAAGTGAATGGAGTGTTGCTTCACTTTCTAAATGCTGTCCTTTCAGAGAAAATCACTTCCCTTTGAAAGTGCCTTAAGCTAATTACAAGCATTCAACAGAAATTCACATGCGTTTCTCTGAAAGAGAAGCAGTCTGTTCCAACACTTCAATTCACTGTGCAAAGTGTATGGAGTGTTGCTTCACTTTCTAAATGCTGTCCTTTCAGAGAAAATCACTTTCTTTGAAAGTGCCTTAAGCTACTTACAAGCATTCAACAGAAATTCACATGCGTTTCTCTGAAAGAGAAGCAGTCTGTTCCAACACTTCAATTCACTGTGCGAAGTGAATGGAGTGTTGCTTCTCTTTCTAAATGCTGTCCTTTCAGAGAAAATTACTTTACTTTGAAAGTGCCTTAAGCTACTTACAATCATTTAACAGAAATTCACACGCATTTCTCTGAAAGTGAAGCTGTCTGTTCCAACACTTCAATTCACTGTGCGAAGTGAATGGAGTGTTGCTTCACATTCTAAATGCTGCAGTTTCAGATAAAATCACTTTCCTTTGAAAGTGTCTTAAGCTACTTACAAGCATTCACAGGAAACTCAAATGTGTTTCTATGAAAGAGAAGCAGTCTGTTCCAACACTTCAATTCACTGTGCAAAGTGAATGGAGTGTTGCTTCACTTTCTGAATGCTCTCCTTTCAGAGAAAATCACTTTCCTTTGAAAGTGCATTAAGCTACTTACAAGCATTCACAGGAAACTCAAATGAAAGAGTATGGAGTGTTGCTTCACTTTCTAAATGCTGTCCTTTCAGAGAAAATCACTTTCCTTAGAAAGTGCCTTAAGCTACTTACAAGCATTCAACAGAAATTCACATGCGTTTCTCTGAAAGAGAAGCAGTCTGTTCCAACACTTCAATTCACTGTGCGAAGTGAATGGAGTGTTGCTTCACTTTCTATATGCTCTCCTTTTAGAGAAAATCACTCTCCTTTGAAACTGCCTTAAGCTACTTACAAGCATTCACAAGAAACTCACATCTGTTTCTCTGAAAGAGAAGCAGTCTGTTCCAACACTTCAATTCACTGTGTGAAGTGAATGGAGTGTTGCTTCTCTTTCTAAATGCTGTCCTTTCAGAGAAAATTACTTTCCTTTGAAAGTGCCTAAAGATACTTACAAGCATTCACAAGAAACTCACATTTGTTTCTCTGAAAGAGAAGCAGTCTGTTCCAACACTTCAATTCACTGTGCATAGAGAATGGAGTGTTGCTTCACTTTCTAAATGCTGTCCTTTCAGAGAAAATCACTTTCCTTTGAAAGTGCATTAAGCTACTTACAAGCATTCAACAGAAATTCACATCTGTTTCTCTGAAAGAGATGCAGTCTGTTCCAACACTTCAATTCACTGTGCAAAGTGAATGGAGTGTTGCTTCACTTTCTAAATGCTGTCCTTTCAGAGAAAATCACTTCCCCTTTAAAGCGCCTTAAGCTAATTACAAGCATTCAACAGAAATTCACATGCGTTTCTCTGAAAGAGAAGCAGTCTGTTCCAACACTTCAATTCACTGTGCAAAATGAATGGAGTGTTGCTTCACTTTCTAAATGCTGTCCTTTCAGAGAAAATCACTTTCCTTTGAAAGTGCCTTAAGCTACTTACAAGCATTCAACAGAAATTCACATACATTTCTCTGAAAGAGAAGCAGTCTGGTCCAACTCTTCAATTCACTGTGCGAAGTGAATGGAGTATTGCTTCACTTTCTAAATGCTGTCCTTTCAGAGAAAATCACTTTCCTTTGAAACTGCCTTAAGCTACTTACAAGCATTCACAAGAAACTCACATCTGTTTCTCTGAAAGAGAAGCAGTCTGTTGCAACACTTCAATTCACTGTGCGAAGTGAATGGAGTGTTGCTTCACTTTCTAAATGCTGTCCTTTCAGAGAAAATCACTTTCCTTTGAAAGTGCCTTAAGCTACTTACAAGCATTCACAAGAAACTCACATCTGTTTCTCTGAAAGAGAAGCAGTCTGTTGCAACACTTCAATTCACTGTGCGAAGTGAATGGAGTGTTGCTTCACTTTCTAAATGCTCTCCTTTTAGAGAAAATCACTCTCTTTTGAAACTGCCTTAAGCTACTTACAAGCATTCAACAGAAATTCACATGCGTTTCTCTGAAAGAGAAGCAGTCTGTTCCAACACTTCAATTCACTGTGCGAAGTGAATGGAGTTTTCCTTCACATTCTAAATGCTGTCCTTTCAGAGAAAATCACTTTCCTTTGAAAGTGTCTTAAGCTACTTACAAGCATTTACAGGAAACTCAAATGTGTTTCTATGAAAGTGAAGCTGTCTGTTCTAACACTTCAATTCACTGTGCGAAGTGAATGGAGTGTTACTTCATTTTCTAAATGCTGTCCTTTCAGAGAAAATCACTTTCCTTTGAATGTGCCTTAAGCTACTTACAAGCATTTAACAGAAATTCACACGCGTTTCTCTGAAAGTGAAGTAGTCTGTTCCAACACTTCAATTCACTGTGCGTAGTGAACGGAATGTTGCTTCACTTTCTAAATGCTGTCCTTTTAGAGAATATCACTCTCTTTTGTAACTGCCTTAAGCTACTTACAAGAATTCACAAGAAAATCACATCTGTTTCTCTGAAAGAGAAGCAGTCTGTTCCAACACTTCAATTCACTAAGCGAAGTGAATGGAGTGTTGCTTCACTTTCTAAATGCTGTCCTTTCAGAGAAAATCACTTTCCTTTGAAAGTGCCTTAAGCTACTTACAAGCATTCAACAGAAATTCGCATCTGTTTCTCTGAAAGAGATGCAGTCTGTTCCAACACTTCAATTCACTGTGCAAAGTGAATGGAGTGTTGCTTCACTTTCTAAATGCTGTCCTTTCAGAGAAAATCACTTCCCTTTGAAAGTGCCTTAAGCTAATTACAAGCATTCAGCAGAAATTCACATGTGTTTCTCTGAAAGAGAAGCAGTCTGTTCCAACACTTCAATTCACTGTGCAAAGTGTATGGAGTGTTGCTTCACTTTCTAAATGCTGTCCTTTCAGAGAAAATCACTTTCCTTTGAAAGTGCCTTAAGCTACTTACAAGCATTCAACAGAAATTCACATGCGTTTCTCTGAAAGAGAAGCAGTCTGTTCCAACACTTCAATTCACTGTGCGAAGTGAATGGAGTGTTGCTTCTCTTTCTAAATGCTGTCATTTCAGAGAAAATTACTTTACTTTGAAAGTGCCTTAAGCTACTTACAATCATTTAACAGAAATTCACATGCATTTATCTGAAAGTGAAGCTGTCTGTTCCAACACTTCAATTCACTGTGCGAAGTGAATGGAGTGTTGTTTCACATTCTAAATGCTGCAGTTTCAGATAAAATCACTTTCCTTTGAAAGTGTCTTAAGCTAATTACAAGCATTCACAGGAAACTCAAATGTGTTTCTATGAAAGAGAAGCTGTCTGTTCCAACACTTCAATTCACTGTGCAAAGTGAATGGAGTGTTGCTTCACTTTCTGAATGCTGTCCTTTCAGAGAAAATCACTTTCCTTTGAAAGTGCCTTAAGCTACTTGCAAGCATTCAACAGAAATTCACATGCGTTTCTCTGAAAGAGAAGCAGTCTGTTCCAACACTTCAATTCACTGTGCGAAGTGAGTGGAGTGTTGCTTCACTTTCTAGATGCTGTCCTTACAGAGAAAATCACTTTCCTTTGAAAGTGCCTTAAGCTACGTACAAGCATTCAACAGAAATTCACATGCGTTTCTCTGAAAGAGAAGCAGTCTGTTCCAACACTTCAATTCACTGTGCGAAGTGAATGGAGTGTTGTTTCACTTTCTAAATGCTGTCCTTTTAGAGAATATCACTCTCTTTTGAAACTGTCTTAAGCTACTTACAAGCATTCTCAAGAAAATCACATCTGTTCCTCTGAAAGAGAAGCAGTCTGTTCCAACACTTCAATTCACTAAGCGAAGTGAATGGAGTGTTGCTTCACTTTTTAAATGCTGTCCTTTCAGAGAAAATCTCTTTCCTTTGAAAGTGCCTTAAGCTACTTACAAGCATTCACAAGAAACTCACATGCATTTTTCTGAAAGAGAAGCAGTCTGTTCCAACACTTCAATTCACTGTGCGAAGTGAATGGAGTGTTGTTTCACTTTCTAAATGCTGTCCTTTTAGAGAATATCACTCTCTTTTGAAACTGTCTTAAGCTACTTACAAGCATTCTCAAGAAAATCACATCTGTTTCTCTGAAAGAGAAGCAGTCTGTTCCAACACTTCAATTCACTAAGCGAAGTGAATAGAGTGTTGCTTCACTTTCTAAATGCTGTCCTTTCAGAGAAAATCACTTTCCTTTGAAAGTGCCTTAAGCTACTTACAAGCATTCAACAGAAATTCACATCTGTTTCTCTGAAAGAGATGCAGTCTGTTCCAACACTTCAATTCACTGTGCAAAGTGAATGGAGTGTTGCTTCACTTTCTAAATGCTGTCCTTTCAGAGAAAATCACTTCCCTTTGAAAGTGCCTTAAGCTACTTACAAGCATTCAACAGAAATTCACATGCGTTTCTCTGAAAGAGAAGCAGTCTGTTCCAACACTTCAATTCACTGTGCAAAATGAATGGAGTGTTGCTTCACTTTCTAAATGCTGTCCTTTCAGAGAAAATCACTTTCCTTTGAAAGTGCCTTAAGCTACTTACAAGCATTCAACAGAAATTCACATCCATTTCTCTGAAAGAGAAGCAGTCTGGTCCAACTCTTCAATTCACTGTGCGAAGTGAATGGAGTATTGCTTCACTTTCTAAATGCTGTCCTTTCAGAGAAAATCACTTTCCTTTGAAAGTGCCTTAAGCTACTTACAAGCATTCACAAGAAACTCACATCTGTTTCTCTGAAAGAGAAGCAGTCTGTTGCAACACTTCAATTCACTGTGCGAAGTGAATGGAGTGTTGCTTCTCTTTCTAAATGCTCTCCTTTTAGAGAAAATCACTCTCTTTTGAAACTGCCTTAAGCGACTTATAAGCATTCACAAGAAACTCACATCTTTTTCTTTGAAAGAGAAGCAGTCTGTTCCAACACTTCAATTCACTGTGCGAAGTGAATGGAGTGTTCCTTCACATTCTAAATGCTGTAGTTTCAGAGAAAATCACTTTCCTTTGAAAGTGTCTTAAGCTACTTACAAGCATTCACAGGAAACTCAAATGTGTTTCTATGAAAGAGAAGCTGTCTGTTCTAACACTTCAATTCACTGTGCGAAGTGAATGGAGTGTTGCTTCATTTTCTAGATGCTGTCCTTTCAGGGAAAATCACTTTCCTTTGAAAGTGCCTTAAGCTACTTACAAGCATTCAACAGAAAGTCACATGCGTTTCTCTGAAAGAGAAGCAGTCTGTTCCAACACTTCAATTCACTGTGCGAAGTGAATGGAGTGTTGCTTCACTTTCTATATGCTCTCCTTTTAGAGAAAATCACTCTCCTTTGAAACTGCCTTAAGCTACTTACAAGCATTCAACAGAAATTCACATGCGATTCTCTGAAAGAGAAGCAGTCTGTTCCAACACTTCAATTCACTGTGCGAAGTGAATGGAGTGTTGCTTCACTTTCTAAATGCTGTCCTTTCAGAGAAAATCACTTTCCTTTGAAAGTGCCTTAAGCTACTTACAAGCATTCAACAGAAATTCACATGCGATTCTCTGAAAGAGAAGCAGTCTGTTCCAACACTTCAATTCACTGTACGAAGTGAATGGAGTGTTGCTTCTCTTTCTAAATGCTGTCCTTTCAGAGAAAATCACTCTCTTTTGAAACTGCCTTAAGCGACTTACAAGCATTCACAAGAAACTCACATCTTTTTCTTTGAAAGAGAAGCAGTCTGTTCCAACATTTCAATTCACTGTGAGAAGTGAATGGAGTGTTCCTTCACATTCTAAATGCTGTAGTTTCAGAGAAAATCACTTTCCTTTAAAGTGTCTTAAGCTACTTACAAGCATTCACAGGAAACTCAAATGTGTTTCTATGAAAGAGAAGCTGTCTGTTCCAACACTTCAATTCACTGTGCGAAGTGAATGGAGTGTTGCTTCACTTTCTAAATGCTGTCCTTTCAGAGAAAATCACTTTCCTTTGAAAGTGCCTTAAGCTACTTACAAGCATTTAACAGAAATTCACACGCGTTTCTCTGAAAGTGAAGTAGTCTGTTCCAACACTTCAATTCACTGTGCGTAGTGAATGGAATGTTGCTTCACATTCTAAATGCTGTCCTTTTAGAGAATATCACTCTCTTTTGAAACTGCCTTTAGCTACTTATAAGCATTCACAAGAAAATCACATCTGTTTCTCTGAAAGAGAAGCAGTCTGTTCCAACACTTCAATTCACTAAGCGAAGTGAATGGAGTGTTGCTTCACTTTCTAAATGCTGTACTTTCAGAGAAAATCACTTTCCTTTGAAAGTGCCTTAAGCTACTTACAAGCATTCAACAGAAATTCACATGCGTTTCTCTGAAAGAGAAGCAGTCTGTTCCAACACTTCAATTCACTGTGCGAAGTGAATGGAGTGTTGCTTCACTTTCTATATGCTCTCCTTTTAGAGAAAATCACTCTCAATTGAAACTGCCTTAAGCTACTTACAAGCATTCACAAGAAACTCACATCTGTTTCTCTGAAAGAGAAGCAGTCTGTTCCAACACTTCAATTCACTTTGTGAAGTGAATGGAGTGTTGCTGCTCTTTCTAAATGCTGTCCTTTCAGAGAAAATTACTTTCATTTGAAAGTGCCTAAAGATACTTACAAGCATTCACAAGAAACTCACATCTGTTTCTCTGAAAGAGAAGCAGTCTGTTCCAACACTTCAATTCACTGTGCATAGAGAATGGAGTGTTGCTTCACTTTCTAAATGCTGTCCTTTCAGAGAAAATCACTTTCCTTTGAAAGTGCCTTAAGCTACTTACAAGCATTCAACAGAAATTCACATCTGTTTCTCTGAAAGAGATGCAGTCTGTTCCAACACTTCAATTCACTGTGCAAAGTGAATGGAGTGTTGCTTCACTTTCTAAATGCTGTCTTTTCAGAGAAAATCACTTCCCTTTTAAAGTGCTTTAAGCTAATTACAAGCATTCAACAGAAATTCACATGTGTTTCTCTGAAAGAGAAGCAGTCTGTTCCAACACTTCAATTCACTGTGCGAAGTGAATGGAGTGTTCCTTCACATTCTAAATGCTGTCCTTTCAGAGAAAATCACTTTCCGTTGAAAGTGTCTTAAGCTACTTACAAGCATTTACAGGAAACTCCAATGTGTTTCTATGAAAGTGAAGTTATCTGTTCTAACACTTCAATTCACTGTGCGAAGTGAATGGAGTGTTGCTTCATTTTCTAAATGCTGTCCTTTCAGAGAAAATCACTTTCCTTTGAATGTGCCTTAAGCTACTTACAAGCATTCAACAGAAATTCACATGCGTTTCTCTGAAAGAGAAGCAGTCTGTTCCAACACTTCAATTCACTGTGCGAAGTGAATGGAGTGTTGCTTCACTTTCTAAATGCTGTCCTTTCAGAGAAAATCACTTTCCTTTGAAAGTGCCTTAAGCTACTTACAAGCATTCAACAGAAATTCACATGCGATTCTCTGAAAGAGAAGCAGTCTGTTCCAACACTTCAATTCACTGTGCGAAGTGAATGGAGTGTTGCTTCTCTTTCTAAATGCTCTCCTTTTAGAGAAAATCACTCTCTTTTGAAACTGCCTTAAGCGACTTACAAGCATTCACAAGAAACTCACATCTTTTTCTTTGAAAGAGAAGCAGTCTGTTCCAACATTTCAATTCACTGTGCGAAGTGAATGGAGTGTTCCTTCACATTCTAAATGCTGTAGTTTCAGAGAAAATCACTTTCCTTTGAAAGTGTCTTAAGCTACTTACAAGCATTCACAGGAAACTCAAATGTGTTTCTATGAAAGAGAAGCTGTCTGTTCCAACACGTCAATTCACTGTGCGAAGTGAATGGAGTGTTGCTTCACTTTCTAAATGCTGTCCTTTCAGAGAAAATCACTTTCCTTTGAAAGTGCCTTAAGCTACTTACAAGCATTTAACAGAAATTCACACGCGTTTCTCTGAAAGTGAAGTAGTCTGTTCCAACACTTCAATTCACTGTGCGTAGTGAATGGAATGTTGCTTCACTTTCTAAATGCTGTCCTTTTAGAGAATATCACTCTCTTTTGAAACTGCCTTAAGCTACTTACAAGCATTCACAAGAAAATCACATCTGTTTCTCTGAAAGAAAAGCAGTCTGTTCCAACACTTCAATTCACTAAGCGAAGTGAATGGAGTGTTGCTTCACTTTCTAAATGCTGTCCTTTCAGAGAAAATCACTTTCCTTTGAAAGTGCCTTAAGCTACTTACCAGCATTCAACAGAAATTCACATCTGTTTCTCTGAAAGAGATGCAGTCTGTTCCAACACTTCAATTCACTGTGCAAAGTGAATGGAGTGTTGCTTCACTTTCTAAATGCTGTCCTTTCAGAGAAAATCACTTCCCTTTGAAAGTGCCTTAAGCTAATTACAAGCATTCAACAGAAATTCACATGCGTTTCTCTGAAAGAGAAGCAGTCTGTTCCAACACTTCAATTCACTGTGCAAAGTGTATGGAGTGTTGCTTCACTTTCTAAATGCTGTCCTTTCAGAGAAAATCACTTTCTTTGAAAGTGCCTTAAGCTACTTACAAGCATTCAACAGAAATTCACATGCGTTTCTCTGAAAGAGAAGCAGTCTGTTCCAACACTTCAATTCACTGTGCGAAGTGAATGGAGTGTTGCTTCTCTTTCTAAATGCTGTCATTTCAGAGAAAATTACTTTACTTTGAAAGTGCCTTAAGCTACTTACAATCATTTAACAGAAATTCACATGCATTTATCTGAAAGTGAAGCTGTCTGTTCCAACACTTCAATTCACTGTGCGAAGTGAATGGAGTGTTGTTTCACATTCTAAATGCTGCAGTTTCAGATAAAATCACTTTCCTTTGAAAGTGTCTTAAGCTAATTACAAGCATTCACAGGAAACTCAAATGTGTTTCTATGAAAGAGAAGCTGTCTGTTCCAACACTTCAATTCACTGTGCAAAGTGAATGGAGTGTTGCTTCACTTTCTGAATGCTGTCCTTTCAGAGAAAATCACTTTCCTTTGAAAGTGCCTTAAGCTACTTGCAAGCATTCAACAGAAATTCACATGCGTTTCTCTGAAAGAGAAGCAGTCTGTTCCAACACTTCAATTCACTGTGCGAAGTGAGTGGAGTGTTGCTTCACTTTCTAGATGCTGTCCTTACAGAGAAAATCACTTTCCTTTGAAAGTGCCTTAAGCTACGTACAAGCATTCAACAGAAATTCACATGCGTTTCTCTGAAAGAGAAGCAGTCTGTTCCAACACTTCAATTCACTGTGCGAAGTGAATGGAGTGTTGTTTCACTTTCTAAATGCTGTCCTTTTAGAGAATATCACTCTCTTTTGAAACTGTCTTAAGCTACTTACAAGCATTCTCAAGAAAATCACATCTGTTCCTCTGAAAGAGAAGCAGTCTGTTCCAACACTTCAATTCACTAAGCGAAGTGAATGGAGTGTTGCTTCACTTTTTAAATGCTGTCCTTTCAGAGAAAATCTCTTTCCTTTGAAAGTGCCTTAAGCTACTTACAAGCATTCACAAGAAACTCACATGCATTTTTCTGAAAGAGAAGCAGTCTGTTCCAACACTTCAATTCACTGTGCGAAGTGAATGGAGTGTTGTTTCACTTTCTAAATGCTGTCCTTTTAGAGAATATCACTCTCTTTTGAAACTGTCTTAAGCTACTTACAAGCATTCTCAAGAAAATCACATCTGTTTCTCTGAAAGAGAAGCAGTCTGTTCCAACACTTCAATTCACTAAGCGAAGTGAATAGAGTGTTGCTTCACTTTCTAAATGCTGTCCTTTCAGAGAAAATCACTTTCCTTTGAAAGTGCCTTAAGCTACTTACAAGCATTCAACAGAAATTCACATCTGTTTCTCTGAAAGAGATGCAGTCTGTTCCAACACTTCAATTCACTGTGCAAAGTGAATGGAGTGTTGCTTCACTTTCTAAATGCTGTCCTTTCAGAGAAAATCACTTCCCTTTGAAAGTGCCTTAAGCTACTTACAAGCATTCAACAGAAATTCACATGCGTTTCTCTGAAAGAGAAGCAGTCTGTTCCAACACTTCAATTCACTGTGCAAAATGAATGGAGTGTTGCTTCACTTTCTAAATGCTGTCCTTTCAGAGAAAATCACTTTCCTTTGAAAGTGCCTTAAGCTACTTACAAGCATTCAACAGAAATTCACATCCATTTCTCTGAAAGAGAAGCAGTCTGGTCCAACTCTTCAATTCACTGTGCGAAGTGAATGGAGTATTGCTTCACTTTCTAAATGCTGTCCTTTCAGAGAAAATCACTTTCCTTTGAAAGTGCCTTAAGCTACTTACAAGCATTCACAAGAAACTCACATCTGTTTCTCTGAAAGAGAAGCAGTCTGTTGCAACACTTCAATTCACTGTGCGAAGTGAATGGAGTGTTGCTTCTCTTTCTAAATGCTCTCCTTTTAGAGAAAATCACTCTCTTTTGAAACTGCCTTAAGCGACTTATAAGCATTCACAAGAAACTCACATCTTTTTCTTTGAAAGAGAAGCAGTCTGTTCCAACACTTCAATTCACTGTGCGAAGTGAATGGAGTGTTCCTTCACATTCTAAATGCTGTAGTTTCAGAGAAAATCACTTTCCTTTGAAAGTGTCTTAAGCTACTTACAAGCATTCACAGGAAACTCAAATGTGTTTCTATGAAAGAGAAGCTGTCTGTTCTAACACTTCAATTCACTGTGCGAAGTGAATGGAGTGTTGCTTCATTTTCTAGATGCTGTCCTTTCAGGGAAAATCACTTTCCTTTGAAAGTGCCTTAAGCTACTTACAAGCATTCAACAGAAAGTCACATGCGTTTCTCTGAAAGAGAAGCAGTCTGTTCCAACACTTCAATTCACTGTGCGAAGTGAATGGAGTGTTGCTTCACTTTCTATATGCTCTCCTTTTAGAGAAAATCACTCTCCTTTGAAACTGCCTTAAGCTACTTACAAGCATTCAACAGAAATTCACATGCGATTCTCTGAAAGAGAAGCAGTCTGTTCCAACACTTCAATTCACTGTGCGAAGTGAATGGAGTGTTGCTTCACTTTCTAAATGCTGTCCTTTCAGAGAAAATCACTTTCCTTTGAAAGTGCCTTAAGCTACTTACAAGCATTCAACAGAAATTCACATGCGATTCTCTGAAAGAGAAGCAGTCTGTTCCAACACTTCAATTCACTGTACGAAGTGAATGGAGTGTTGCTTCTCTTTCTAAATGCTGTCCTTTCAGAGAAAATCACTCTCTTTTGAAACTGCCTTAAGCGACTTACAAGCATTCACAAGAAACTCACATCTTTTTCTTTGAAAGAGAAGCAGTCTGTTCCAACATTTCAATTCACTGTGAGAAGTGAATGGAGTGTTCCTTCACATTCTAAATGCTGTAGTTTCAGAGAAAATCACTTTCCTTTAAAGTGTCTTAAGCTACTTACAAGCATTCACAGGAAACTCAAATGTGTTTCTATGAAAGAGAAGCTGTCTGTTCCAACACTTCAATTCACTGTGCGAAGTGAATGGAGTGTTGCTTCACTTTCTAAATGCTGTCCTTTCAGAGAAAATCACTTTCCTTTGAAAGTGCCTTAAGCTACTTACAAGCATTTAACAGAAATTCACACGCGTTTCTCTGAAAGTGAAGTAGTCTGTTCCAACACTTCAATTCACTGTGCGTAGTGAATGGAATGTTGCTTCACATTCTAAATGCTGTCCTTTTAGAGAATATCACTCTCTTTTGAAACTGCCTTTAGCTACTTATAAGCATTCACAAGAAAATCACATCTGTTTCTCTGAAAGAGAAGCAGTCTGTTCCAACACTTCAATTCACTAAGCGAAGTGAATGGAGTGTTGCTTCACTTTCTAAATGCTGTACTTTCAGAGAAAATCACTTTCCTTTGAAAGTGCCTTAAGCTACTTACAAGCATTCAACAGAAATTCACATGCGTTTCTCTGAAAGAGAAGCAGTCTGTTCCAACACTTCAATTCACTGTGCGAAGTGAATGGAGTGTTGCTTCACTTTCTATATGCTCTCCTTTTAGAGAAAATCACTCTCAATTGAAACTGCCTTAAGCTACTTACAAGCATTCACAAGAAACTCACATCTGTTTCTCTGAAAGAGAAGCAGTCTGTTCCAACACTTCAATTCACTTTGTGAAGTGAATGGAGTGTTGCTGCTCTTTCTAAATGCTGTCCTTTCAGAGAAAATTACTTTCATTTGAAAGTGCCTAAAGATACTTACAAGCATTCACAAGAAACTCACATCTGTTTCTCTGAAAGAGAAGCAGTCTGTTCCAACACTTCAATTCACTGTGCATAGAGAATGGAGTGTTGCTTCACTTTCTAAATGCTGTCCTTTCAGAGAAAATCACTTTCCTTTGAAAGTGCCTTAAGCTACTTACAAGCATTCAACAGAAATTCACATCTGTTTCTCTGAAAGAGATGCAGTCTGTTCCAACACTTCAATTCACTGTGCAAAGTGAATGGAGTGTTGCTTCACTTTCTAAATGCTGTCTTTTCAGAGAAAATCACTTCCCTTTTAAAGTGCTTTAAGCTAATTACAAGCATTCAACAGAAATTCACATGTGTTTCTCTGAAAGAGAAGCAGTCTGTTCCAACACTTCAATTCACTGTGCGAAGTGAATGGAGTGTTCCTTCACATTCTAAATGCTGTCCTTTCAGAGAAAATCACTTTCCGTTGAAAGTGTCTTAAGCTACTTACAAGCATTTACAGGAAACTCCAATGTGTTTCTATGAAAGTGAAGTTATCTGTTCTAACACTTCAATTCACTGTGCGAA
Source organism: Myodes glareolus (assembly GCF_982192425.1). NCBI lineage: Eukaryota > Metazoa > Chordata > Mammalia > Rodentia > Cricetidae > Myodes > Myodes glareolus. The sequence goes on along the minus strand of NC_142048.1, from coordinate 816,313 downwards.
GTGAATGGAGTGTTGCTTCATTTTCTAAATGCTTTCCTTTCAGAGAAAATCACTTTCCTTTGAATGTGCCTTAAGCTACTTACAAGCATTCAACAGAAATTCACATGCGTTTCTCTGAAAGAGAAGCAGTCTGTTCCAACACTTCAATTCACTGTGCGAAGTGAATGGAGTGTTGCTTCACTTTCTAAATGCTGTCCTTTCAGAGAAAATCACTTTCCTTTGAAAGTGCCTTAAGCTACTTACAAGCATTCAACAGAAATTCACATGCGATTCTCTGAAAGAGAAGCAGTCTGTTCCAACACTTCAATTCACTGTGCGAAGTGAATGGAGTGTTGCTTCTCTTTCTAAATGCTCTCCTTTTAGAGAAAATCACTCTCTTTTGAAACTGCCTTAAGCGACTTACAAGCATTCACAAGAAACTCACATCTTTTTCTTTGAAAGAGAAGCAGTCTGTTCCAACATTTCAATTCACTGTGCGAAGTGAATGGAGTGTTCCTTCACATTCTAAATGCTGTAGTTTCAGAGAAAATCACTTTCCTTTGAAAGTGTCTTAAGCTACTTACAAGCATTCACAGGAAACTCAAATGTGTTTCTATGAAAGAGAAGCTGTCTGTTCCAACACGTCAATTCACTGTGCGAAGTGAATGGAGTGTTGCTTCACTTTCTAAATGCTGTCCTTTCAGAGAAAATCACTTTCCTTTGAAAGTGCCTTAAGCTACTTACAAGCATTTAACAGAAATTCACACGCGTTTCTCTGAAAGTGAAGTAGTCTGTTCCAACACTTCAATTCACTGTGCGTAGTGAATGGAATGTTGCTTCACTTTCTAAATGCTGTCCTTTTAGAGAATATCACTCTCTTTTGAAACTGCCTTAAGCTACTTACAAGCATTCACAAGAAAATCACATCTGTTTCTCTGAAAGAAAAGCAGTCTGTTCCAACACTTCAATTCACTAAGCGAAGTGAATGGAGTGTTGCTTCACTTTCTAAATGCTGTCCTTTCAGAGAAAATCACTTTCCTTTGAAAGTGCCTTAAGCTACTTACCAGCATTCAACAGAAATTCACATCTGTTTCTCTGAAAGAGATGCAGTCTGTTCCAACACTTCAATTCACTGTGCAAAGTGAATGGAGTGTTGCTTCACTTTCTAAATGCTGTCCTTTCAGAGAAAATCACTTCCCTTTGAAAGTGCCTTAAGCTAATTACAAGCATTCAACAGAAATTCACATGCGTTTCTCTGAAAGAGAAGCAGTCTGTTCCAACACTTCAATTCACTGTGCAAAGTGTATGGAGTGTTGCTTCACTTTCTAAATGCTGTCCTTTCAGAGAAAATCACTTTCTTTGAAAGTGCCTTAAGCTACTTACAAGCATTCAACAGAAATTCACATGCGTTTCTCTGAAAGAGAAGCAGTCTGTTCCAACACTTCAATTCACTGTGCAAAGTGAATGGAGTGTTGCTTCTCTTTCTAAATGCTGTCCTTTCAGAGAAAATTACTTTACTTTGAAAGTGCCTTAAGCTACTTACAATCATTTAACAGAAATTCACACGCATTTCTCTGAAAGTGAAGCTGTCTGTTCCAACACTTCAATTCACTGTGCGAAGTGAATGGAGTGTTGCTTCACATTCTAAATGCTGCAGTTTCAGATAAAATCACTTTCCTTTGAAAGTGTCTTAAGCTACTTACAAGCATTCACAGGAAACTCAAATGTGTTTCTATGAAAGAGAAGCAGTCTGTTCCAACACTTCAATTCACTGTGCAAAGTGAATGGAGTTTTGCTTCACTTTCTGAATGCTGTCCTTTCAGAGAAAATCACTTTCCTTTGAAAGTGCATTAAGCTACTTACAAGCATTCACAGGAAACTCAAATGAAAGAGTATGGAGTGTTGCTTCACTTTCTAAATGCTGTCCTTTCAGAGAAAATCACTTTCCTTAGAAAGTGCCTTAAGCTACTTACAAGCATTCAACAGAAATTCACATGCGTTTCTCTGAAAGAGAAGCAGTCTGTTCCAACACTTCAATTCACTGTGCGAAGTGAATGGAGTGTTGCTTCACTTTCTATATGCTCTCCTTTTAGAGAAAATCACTCTCCTTTGAAACTGCCTTAAGCTACTTACAAGCATTCACAAGAAACTCACATCTGTTTCTCTGAAAGAGAAGCAGTCTGTTCCAACACTTCAATTCACTGTGTGAAGTGAATGGAGTGTTGCTTCTCTTTCTAAATGCTGTCCTTTCAGAGAAAATTACTTTCCTTTGAAAGTGCCTAAAGATACTTACAAGCATTCACAAGAAACTCACATTTGTTTCTCTGAAAGAGAAGCAGTCTGTTCCAACACTTCAATTCACTGTGCATAGAGAATGGAGTGTTGCTTCACTTTCTAAATGCTGTCCTTTCAGAGAAAATCACTTTCCTTTGAAAGTGCATTAAGCTACTTACAAGCATTCAACAGAAATTCACATCTGTTTCTCTGAAAGAGATGCAGTCTGTTCCAACACTTCAATTCACTGTGCAAAGTGAATGGAGTGTTGCTTCACTTTCTAAATGCTGTCCTTTCAGAGAAAATCACTTCCCCTTTAAAGCGCCTTAAGCTAATTACAAGCATTCAACAGAAATTCACATGCGTTTCTCTGAAAGAGAAGCAGTCTGTTCCAACACTTCAATTCACTGTGCAAAATGAATGGAGTGTTGCTTCACTTTCTAAATGCTGTCCTTTCAGAGAAAATCACTTTCCTTTGAAAGTGCCTTAAGCTACTTACAAGCATTCAACAGAAATTCACATACATTTCTCTGAAAGAGAAGCAGTCTGGTCCAACACTTCAATTCACTGTGCGAAGTGAATGGAGTGTTCCTTCACATTCTAAATGCTGTCCTTTCAGAGAAAATCACTTTCCTTTGAAAGTGTCTTAAGCTACTTACAAGCATTTACAGGAAAATCAAATGTGTTTCTATGAAAGTGAAGCTGTCTGTTCTAACACTTCAATTCACTGTGCGAAGTGAATGGAGTGTTACTTCATTTTCTAAATGCTGTCCTTTCAGAGAAAATCACTTTCCTTTGAATGTGCCTTAAGCTACTTACAAGCATTCAACAGAAATTCACATGCGTTTCTCTGAAAGAGAAGCAGTCTGTTCCAACACTTCAATTCACTGTGCGAAGTGAATGGAGTGTTGCTTCACTTTCTAAATGCTGTCCTTTCAGAGAAAATCACTTTCCTTTGAAAGTGCCTTAAGCTACTTACAAGCATTCAACAGAAATTCACATGCGATTCTCTGAAAGAGAAGCAGTCTGTTCCAACACTTCAATTCACTGTGCGAAGTGAATGGAGTGTTGCTTCTCTTTCTAAATGCTCTCCTTTTAGAGAAAATCACTCTCTTTTGAAACTGCCTTAAGCGACTTATAAGCATTCACAAGAAACTCACATCTTTTTCTTTGAAAGAGAAGCAGTCTGTTCCAACACTTCAATTCACTGTGCGAAGTGAATGGAGTGTTCCTTCACATTCTAAATGCTGTAGTTTCAGAGAAAATCACTTTCCTTTGAAAGTGTCTTAAGCTACTTACAAGCATTCACAGGAAACTCAAATGTGTTTCTATGAAAGAGAAGCTGTCTGTTCCAACACTTCAATTCACTGTGCGAAGTGAATGGAGTGTTGCTTCACTTTCTAAATGCTGTCCTTTCAGAGAAAATCACTTTCCTTTGAAAGTGCCTTAAGCTACTTACAAGCATTTAACAGAAATTCACACGCGTTTCTCTGAAAGTGAAGTAGTCTGTTCCAACACTTCAATTCACTGTGCGTAGTGAATGGAATGTTGCTTCACTTTCTAAATGCTGTCCTTTTAGAGAATATCACTCTCTTTTGAAACTGCCTTAAGCTACTTACAAGCATTCACAAGAAAATCACATAGGTTTCTCTGAAAGAGAAGCAGTCTGTTCCAACACTTCAATTCACTAAGCGAAGTGAATGGAGTGTTGCTTCACTTTCTAAATGCTGTCCTTTCAGAGAAAATCACTTTCCTTTGAAAGTGCCCTAAGCTACTTACAAGCATTCAACAGAAATTCGCATCTGTTTCTCTGAAAGAGATGCAGTCTGTTCCAACACTTCAATTCACTGTGCAAAGTGAATGGAGTGTTGCTTCACTTTCTAAATGCTGTCCTTTCAGAGAAAATCACTTCCATTTGAAAGTGCCTTAAGCTAATTACAAGCATTCAACAGAAATTCACATGCGTTTCTCTGAAAGAGAAGCAGTCTGTTCCAACACTTCAATTCACTGTGCAAAGTGTATGGAGTGTTGCTTCACTTTCTAAATGCTGTCCTTTCAGAGAAAATCACTTTCCTTTGAAAGTGCCTTAAGCTACTTACAAGCATTCAACAGAAATTCACATGCGTTTCTCTGAAAGTGAAGCTGTCTGTTTCAACACTTCAATTCACTGTGCGAAGTGAATGGAGTGTCGCTTCACATTCTAAATGCTGCAGATTCAGATAAAATCACTTTCCTTGGAAAGTGTCTTAAGCTACTTACAAGCATTCACAGGAAACTCAAATGTGTTTCTATGAAAGAGAAGCTGTCTGTTCCAACACTTCAATTCACTGTGCAAAGTGAATGGAGTGTTGCTTTACTTTCCGAATGCTGTCCTTTCAGAGAAAATCACTTTCCTTTGAAAGTGCCTTAAGCTACTTGCAAGCATTCAACAGAAATTCACATGCGTTTCTCTGAAAGAGAAGCAGTCTGTTCAAACACTTCAATTCACTGTTCGAAGTGAGTGGAGTGTTGCTTCACTTTCTAGATGCTGTCCTTACAGAGAAAATCACTTTCCTTTGAAAGTGCCTTAAGCTACTTACAAGCATTCAACAGAAATTCACATGTGTTTCTCTGAAAGAGAAGCAGTCTGTTCCAACACTTCAATTCACTGTGCGAAGTGAATGGAGTGTTGTTTCACTTTCTAAATGCTCTCCTATTAGAGAAAATCACTCTCTTTTGAAACTGCCAAAGCGACTTACAAGCATTTACAAGAAACTCACATCTTTTTCTCTGAAATAGAAGCAGTCTGTTCCAACACTTCAATTCACTGTGCGAAGTGAATGGAGTGTTCCTTCACATTCTAAATGCTGTAGTTTCAGAGAAAATCACTTTCCTTTGAAAGTGTCTTAAGCTACTTACAAGCATTCACAGGAAACTCAAATGTGTTTCTATGAAAGAGAAGCTGTCTGTTCTAACACTTCAATTCACTGTGCGAAGTGAATGGAGTGTTGCTTCATTTTCTAGATGCTGTCCTTTCAGGGAAAATCACTTTCCTTTGAAAGTGCCTTAAGCTACTTACAAGCATTCAACAGAAAGTCACATGCGTTTCTCTGAAAGAGAAGCAGTCTGTTCCAACACTTCAATTCACTGTGCGAAGTGAATGGAGTGTTGCTTCACTTTCTATATGCTCTCCTTTTAGAGAAAATCACTCTCCTTTGAAACTGCCTTAAGCTACTTACAAGCATTCAACAGAAATTCACATGCGATTCTCTGAAAGAGAAGCAGTCTGTTCCAACACTTCAATTCACTGTGCAAAGTGAATGGAGTGTTGCTTCACTTTCTAAATGCTGTCCTTTCAGAGAAAATCACTTTCCTTTGAAAGTGCCTTAAGCTACTTACAAGCATTCAACAGAAATTCACATGCGATTCTCTGAAAGAGAAGCAGTCTGTTCCAACACTTCAATTCACTGTACGAAGTGAATGGAGTGTTGCTTCTCTTTCTAAATGCTGTCCTTTCAGAGAAAATCACTCTCTTTTGAAACTGCCTTAAGCGACTTACAAGCATTCACAAGAAACTCACATCTTTTTCTTTGAAAGAGAAGCAGTCTGTTCCAACACTTCAATTCACTGTGAGAAGTGAATGGAGTGTTCCTTCACATTCTAAATGCTGTAGTTTCAGAGAAAATCACTTTCCTTTAAAGTGTCTTAAGCTACTTACAAGCATTCACAGGAAACTCAAATGTGTTTCTATGAAAGAGAAGCTGTCTGTTCCAACACTTCAATTCACTGTGCGAAGTGAATGGAGTGTTGCTTCACTTTCTAAATGCTGTCCTTTCAGAGAAAATCACTTTCCTTTGAAAGTGCCTTAAGCTACTTACAAGCATTTAACAGAAATTCACACGCGTTTCTCTGAAAGTGAAGTAGTCTGTTCCAACACTTCAATTCACTGTGCGTAGTGAATGGAATGTTGCTTCACATTCTAAATGCTGTCCTTTTAGAGAATATCACTCTCTTTTGAAACTGCCTTTAGCTACTTATAAGCATTCACAAGAAAATCACATCTGTTTCTCTGAAAGAGAAGCAGTCTGTTCCAACACTTCAATTCACTAAGCGAAGTGAATGGAGTGTTGCTTCACTTTCTAAATGCTGTACTTTCAGAGAAAATCACTTTCCTTTGAAAGTGCCTTAAGCTACTTACAAGCATTCAACAGAAATTCACATGCGTTTCTCTGAAAGAGAAGCAGTCTGTTCCAACACTTCAATTCACTGTGCGAAGTGAATGGAGTGTTGCTTCACTTTCTATATGCTCTCCTTTTTGAGAAAATCACTCTCAATTGAAACTGCCTTAAGCTACTTACAAGCATTCACAAGAAACTCACATCTGTTTCTCTGAAAGAGAAGCAGTCTGTTCCAACACTTCAATTCACTTTGTGAAGTGAATGGAGTGTTGCTGCTCTTTCTAAATGCTGTCCTTTCAGAGAAAATTACTTTCATTTGAAAGTGCCTAAAGATACTTACAAGCATTCACAAGAAACTCACATCTGTTTCTCTGAAAGAGAAGCAGTCTGTTCCAACACTTCAATTCACTGTGCATAGAGAATGGAGTGTTGCTTCACTTTCTAAATGCTGTCCTTTCAGAGAAAATCACTTTCCTTTGAAAGTGCCTTAAGCTACTTACAAGCATTCAACAGAAATTCACATCTGTTTCTCTGAAAGAGATGCAGTCTGTTCCAACACTTCAATTCACTGTGCAAAGTGAATGGAGTGTTGCTTCACTTTCTAAATGCTGTCTTTTCAGAGAAAATCACTTCCCTTTTAAAGTGCTTTAAGCTAATTACAAGCATTCAACAGAAATTCACATGCGTTTCTCTGAAAGAGAAGCAGTCTGTTCCAACACTTCAATTCACTGTGCGAAGTGAATGGAGTGTTCCTTCACATTCTAAATGCTGTCCTTTCAGAGAAAATCACTTTCCGTTGAAAGTGCCTTAAGCTACTTACAAGCATTTACAGGAAACTCCAATGTGTTTCTATGAAAGTGAAGTTGTCTGTTCTAACACTTCAATTCACTGTGCGAAGTGAATGGAGTGTTGCTTCATTTTCTAAATGCTGTCCTTTCAGAGAAAATCACTTTCCTTTGAATGTGCCTTAAGCTACTTACAAGCATTCAACAGAAATTCACATGCGTTTCTCTGAAAGAGAAGCAGTCTGTTCCAACACTTCAATTCACTGTGCGAAGTGAATGGAGTGTTGCTTCACTTTCTAAATGCTGTCCTTTCAGAGAAAATCACTTTCCTTTGAAAGTGCCTTAAGCTACTTACAAGCATTCAACAGAAATTCACATGCGATTCTCTGAAAGAGAAGCAGTCTGTTCCAACACTTCAATTCACTGTGCGAAGTGAATGGAGTGTTGCTTCTCTTTCTAAATGCTCTCCTTTTAGAGAAAATCACTCTCTTTTGAAACTGCCTTAAGCGACTTACAAGCATTCACAAGAAACTCACATCTTTTTCTTTGAAAGAGAAGCAGTCTGTTCCAACACTTCAATTCACTGTGCGAAGTGAATGGAGTGTTCCTTCACATTCTAAATGCTGTAGTTTCAGAGAAAATCACTTTCCTTTGAAAGTGTCTTAAGCTACTTACAAGCATTCAAAGGAAACTCAAATGTGTTTCTATGAAAGAGAAGCTGTCTGTTCCAACACTTCAATTCACTGTGCGAAGTGAATGGAGTGTTGCTTCACTTTCTAAATGCTGTCCTTTCAGAGAAAATCACTTTCCTTTGAAAGTGCCTTAAGCTACTTACAAGCATTTAACAGAAATTCACACGCGTTTCTCTGAAAGTGAAGTAGTCTGTTCCAACACTTCAATTCACTGTGCGTAGTGAATGGAATGTTGCTTCACTTTCTAAATGCTGTCCTTTTAGAGAATATCACTCTCTTTTGAAACTGCCTTAAGCTACTTACAAGCATTCACAAGAAAATCACATCTGTTTCTCTGAAAGAGAAGCAGTCTGTTCCAACAGTTCAATTCACTAAGCGAAGTGAATGGAGTGTTGCTTCACTTTCTAAATGCTGTCCTTTCAGAGAAAATCACTTTCCTTTGAAAGTGCCTTAAGCTACTTACAAGCATTCAACAGAAATTCACATCTGTTTCTCTGAAAGAGATGCAGTCTGTTCCAACACTTCAATTCACTGTGAAAGTGAATGGAGTGTTGCTTCACTTTCTAAATGCTGTCCTTTCAGAGAAAATCACTTCCCTTTGAAAGTGCCTTAAGCTAATTACAAGCATTCAACAGAAATTCACATGCGTTTCTCTGAAAGAGAAGCAGTCTGTTCCAACACTTCAATTCACTGTGCAAAGTGTATGGAGTGTTGCTTCACTTTCTAAATGCTGTCCTTTCAGAGAAAATCACTTTCTTTGAAAGTGCCTTAAGCTACTTACAAGCATTCAACAGAAATTCACATGCGTTTCTCTGAAAGAGAAGCAGTCTGTTCCAACACTTCAATTCACTGTGCGAAGTGAATGGAGTGTTGCTTCTCTTTCTAAATGCTGTCCTTTCAGAGAAAATTACTTTACTTTGAAAGTGCCTTAAGCTACTTACAATCATTTAACAGAAATTCACACGCATTTCTCTGAAAGTGAAGCTGTCTGTTCCAACACTTCAATTCACTGTGCGAAGTGAATGGAGTGTTGCTTCACATTCTAAATGCTGCAGTTTCAGATAAAATCACTTTCCTTTGAAAGTGTCTTAAGCTACTTACAAGCATTCACAGGAAACTCAAATGTGTTTCTATGAAAGAGAAGCAGTCTGTTCCAACACTTCAATTCACTGTGCAAAGTGAATGGAGTGTTGCTTCACTTTCTGAATGCTGTCCTTTCAGAGAAAATCACTTTCCTTTGAAAGTGCATTAAGCTACTTACAAGCATTCACAGGAAACTCAAATGAAAGAGTATGGAGTGTTGCTTCACTTTCTAAATGCTGTCCTTTCAGAGAAAATCACTTTCCTTTGAAAGTGCCTTAAGCTACTTACAAGCATTCAACAGAAATTCACATGCATTTCTCTGAAAGAGAAGCAGTCTGTTCCAACACTTCAATTCACTGTGCGAAGTGAATGGAGTGTTGCTTCACTTTCTATATGCTCTCCTTTTAGAGAAAATCACTCTCCTTTGAAACTGCCTTAAGCTACTTACAAGCATTCACAAGAAACTCACATCTGTTTCTCTGAAAGAGAAGCAGTCTGTTCCAACACTTCAATTCACTGTGTGAAGTGAATGGAGTGTTGCTTCTCTTTCTAAATGCTGTCCTTTCAGAGAAAATTACTTTCCTTTGAAAGTGCCTAAAGATACTTACAAGCATTCACAAGAAACTCACATTTGTTTCTCTGAAAGAGAAGCAGTCTGTTCCAACACTTCAATTCACTGTGCATAGAGAATGGAGTGTTGCTTCACTTTCTAAATGCTGTCCTTTCAGAGAAAATCACTTTCCTTTGAAAGTGCCTTAAGCTACTTACAAGCATTCAACAGAAATTCACATCTGTTTCTCTGAAAGAGATGCAGTCTGTTCCAACACTTCAATTCACTGTGCAAAGTGAATGGAGTGTTGCTTCACTTTCTAAATGCTGTCCTTTCAGAGAAAATCACTTCCCTTTTAAAGTGCCTTAAGCTAATTACAAGCATTCAACAGAAATTCACATGCGTTTCTCTGAAAGAGAAGCAGTCTGTTCCAACACTTCAATTCACTGTGCAAAATGAATGGAGTGTTGCTTCACTTTCTAAATGCTGTCCTTTCAGAGAAAATCACTTTCCTTTGAAAGTGCCTTAAGCTACTTACAAGCATTCAACAGAAATTCACATACATTTCTCTGAAAGAGAAGCAGTCTGGTCCAACTCTTCAATTCACTGTGCGAAGTGAATGGAGTATTGCTTCACTTTCTAAATGCTGTCCTTTCAGAGAAAATCACTTTCCTTTGAAACTGCCTTAAGCTACTTACAAGCATTCACAAGAAACTCACATCTGTTTCTCTGAAAGAGAAGCAGTCTGTTGCAACACTTCAATTCACTGTGCGAAGTGAATGGAGTGTTGCTTCACTTTCTAAATGCTCTCCTTTTAGAGAAAATCACTCTCTTTTGAAACTGCCTTAAGCTACTTACAAGCATTCAACAGAAATTCACATGCGTTTCTCTGAAAGAGAAGCAGTCTGTTCCAACACTTCAATTCACTGTGCGAAGTGAATGGAGTGTTCCTTCACATTCTAAATGCTGTCCTTTCAGAGAAAATCACTTTCCTTTGAAAGTGTCTTAAGCTACTTAAAAGCATTTACAGGAAACTCCAATGTGTTTCTATGAAAGTGAAGCTGTCTGTTCTAACACTTCAATTCACTGTGCGAAGTGAATGGAGTGTTGCTTCATTTTCTAAATGCTGTCCTTTCAGAGAAAATCACTTTCCTTTGAATGTGCCTTAAGCTACTTACAAGCATTCAACAGAAATTCACATGCGTTTCTCTGAAAGAGAAGCAGTCTGTTCCAACACTTCAGTTCACTGTGCGAAGTGAATGGAGTGTTGCTTTACTTTCTAAATGCTGTCCTTTCAGAGAAAATCACTTTCCTTTGAAAGTGCCTTAAGCTACTTACAAGCATTCACAGGAAACTCAAATGAAAGAGTATGGAGTGTTGCTTCACTTTCTAAATGCTGTCCTTTCAGAGAAAATCACTTTCCTTTGAAAGTGCCTTAAGCTACTTACAAGCATTCAACAGAAATTCACATGCGTTTCTCTGAAAGAGAAGCAGTCTGTTCCAACACTTCAATTCACTGTGCGAAGTGAATGGAGTGTTGCTTCACTTTCTATATGCTCTCCTTTTAGAGAAAATCACTCTCCTTTGAAACTGCCTTAAGCTACTTACAAGCATTCACAAGAAACTCACATCTGTTTCTCTGAAAGAGAAGCAGTCTGTTCCAACACTTTAATTCACTGTGTGAAGTGAATGGAGTGTTGCTTCTCTTTCTAAATGCTGTCCTTTCAGAGAAAATTACTTTCCTTTGAAAGTGCCTAAAGATACTTACAAGCATTCACAAGAAACTCACATTTGTTTCTCTGAAAGAGAAGCAGTCTGTTCCAACACTTCAATTCACTGTGCATAGAGAATGGAGTGTTGCTTCACTTTCTAAATGCTGTCCTTTCAGAGAAAATCACTTTCCTTTGAAAGTGCCTTAAGCTACTTACAAGCATTCAACAGAAATTCACATCTGTTTCTCTGAAAGAGATGCAGTCTGTTCCAACACTTCAATTCACTGTGCAAAGTGAATGGAGTGTTGCTTCACTTTCTAAATGCTGTCCTTTCAGAGAAAATCACTTCCCTTTTAAAGTGCCTTAAGCTAATTACAAGCATTCAACAGAAATTCACATGCGTTTCTCTGAAAGAGAAGCAGTCTGTTCCAACACTTCAATTCACTGTGCAAAATGAATGGAGTGTTGCTTCACTTTCTAAATGCTGTCCTTTCAGAGAAAATCACTTTCCTTTGAAAGTGCCTTAAGCTACTTACAAGCATTCAACAGAAATTCACATACATTTCTCTGAAAGAGAAGCAGTCTGGTCCAACTCTTCAATTCACTGTGCGAAGTGAATGGAGTATTGCTTCACTTTCTAAATGCTGTCCTTTCAGAGAAAATCACTTTCCTTTGAAAGTGCCTTAAGCTACTTACAAGCATTCACAAGAAACTCACATCTGTTTCTCTGAAAGAGAAGCAGTCTGTTGCAACACTTCAATTCACTGTGCGAAGTGAATGGAGTGTTGCTTCACTTTCTAAATGCTCTCCTTTTAGAGAAAATCACTCTCTTTTGAAACTGCCTTAAGCTACTTACAAGCATTCAACAGAAATTCACATGCGTTTCTCTGAAAGAGAAGCAGTCTGTTCCAACACTTCAATTCACTGTGCGAAGTGAATGGAGTGTTCCTTCACATTCTAAATGCTGTAGTTTCAGAGAAAATCACTTTCCTTTGAAAGTGTCTTAAGCTACTTACAAGCATTCACAGGAAACTCAAATGTGTTTCTATGAAAGAGAAGCTGTCTGTTCCAACACTTCAATTCACTGTGCGAAGTGAATGGAGTGTTGCTTCACTTTCTAAATGCTGTCCTTCAGAGAAAATCACTTTCCTTTGAAAGTGCCTTAAGCTACTTACAAGCATTTAACAGAAATTCACACGCGTTTCTCTGAAAGTGAAGTAGTCTGTTCCAACACTTCAATTCACTGTGCGTAGTGAATGGAATGTTGCTTCGCTTTCTAAATGCTGTCCTTTTAGAGAATATCACTCTCTTTTGAAACTGCCTTAAGCTACTTACAAGCATTCACAAGAAAATCACATCTGTTTCTCTGAAAGAGAAGCAGTCTGTTCCAACAGTTCAATTCACTAAGCGAAGTGAATGGAGTGTTGTTTCACTTTCTAAATGCTGTCCTTTCAGAGAAAATCACTTTCCTTTGAAAGTGCCTTAAGCTACTTACAAGCATTCAACAGAAATTCACATCTGTTTCTCTGAAAGAGATGCAGTCTGTTCCAACACTTCAATTCACTGTGCAAAGTGAATGGAGTGTTGCTTCACTTTCTAAATGCTGTCCTTTCAGAGAAAATCACTTCCCTTTGAAAGTGCCTTAAGCTAATTACAAGCATTCAACAGAAATTCACATGCGTTTCTCTGAAAGAGAAGCAGTCTGTTCCAACACTTCAATTCACTGTGCAAAGTGTATGGAGTGTTGCTTCACTTTCTAAATGCTGTCCTTTCAGAGAAAATCACTTTCTTTGAAAGTGCCTTAAGCTACTTACAAGCATTCAACAGAAATTCACATGCGTTTCTCTGAAAGAGAAGCAGTCTGTTCCAACACTTCAATTCACTGTGCGAAGTGAATGGAGTGTTGCTTCTCTTTCTAAATGCTGTCCTTTCAGAGAAAATTACTTTACTTTGAAAGTGCCTTAAGCTACTTACAATCATTTAACAGAAATTCACACGCATTTCTCTGAAAGTGAAGCTGTCTGTTCCAACACTTCAATTCACTGTGCGAAGTGAATGGAGTGTTGCTTCACATTCTAAATGCTGCAGTTTCAGATAAAATCACTTTCCTTTGAAAGTGTCTTAAGCTACTTACAAGCATTCACAGGAAACTCAAATGTGTTTCTATGAAAGAGAAGCAGTCTGTTCCAACACTTCAATTCACTGTGCAAAGTGAATGGAGTGTTGCTTCACTTTCTGAATGCTGTCCTTTCAGAGAAAATCACTTTCCTTTGAAAGTGCATTAAGCTACTTACAAGCATTCACAGGAAACTCAAATGAAAGAGTATGGAGTGTTGCTTCACTTTCTAAATGCTGTCCTTTCAGAGAAAATCACTTTCCTTTGAAAGTGCCTTAAGCTACTTACAAGCATTCAACAGAAATTCACATGCGTTTCTCTGAAAGAGAAGCAGTCTGTTCCAACACTTCAATTCACTTTGCGAAGTGAATGGAGTGTTGCTTCACTTTCTATATGCTCTCCTTTTAGAGAAAATCACTCTCCTTTGAAACTGCCTTAAGCTACTTACAAGCATTCACAAGAAACTCACATCTGTTTCTCTGAAAGAGAAGCAGTCTGTTCCAACACTTCAATTCACTGTGTGAAGTGAATGGAGTGTTGCTTCTCTTTCTAAATGCTGTCCTTTCAGAGAAAATTACTTTCCTTTGAAAGTGCCTAAAGATACTTACAAGCATTCACAAGAAACTCACATTTGTTTCTCTGAAAGAGAAGCAGTCTGTTCCAACACTTCAATTCACTGTGCATAGAGAATGGAGTGTTGCTTCACTTTCTAAATGCTGTCCTTTCAGAGAAAATCACTTTCCTTTGAAAGTGCCTTAAGCTACTTACAAGCATTCAACAGAAATTCACATCTGTTTCTCTGAAAGAGATGCAGTCTGTTCCAACACTTCAATTCACTGTGCAAAGTGAATGGAGTGTTGCTTCACTTTCTAAATGCTGTCCTTTCAGAGAAAATCACTTCCCTTTTAAAGTGCCTTAAGCTAATTACAAGCATTCAACAGAAATTCACATGCGTTTCTCTGAAAGAGAAGCAGTCTGTTCCAACACTTCAATTCACTGTGCAAAATGAATGGAGTGTTGCTTCACTTTCTAAATGCTGTCCTTTCAGAGAAAATCACTTTCCTTTGAAAGTGCCTTAAGCTACTTACAAGCATTCAACAGAAATTCACATACATTTCTCTGAAAGAGAAGCAGTCTGGTCCAACTCTTCAATTCACTGTGCGAAGTGAATGGAGTATTGCTTCACTTTCTAAATGCTGTCCTTTCAGAGAAAATCACTTTCCTTTGAAACTGCCTTAAGCTACTTACAAGCATTCACAAGAAACTCACATCTGTTTCTCTGAAAGAGAAGCAGTCTGTTGCAACACTTCAATTCACTGTGCGAAGTGAATGGAGTGTTGCTTCACTTTCTAAATGCTCTCCTTTTAGAGAAAATCACTCTCTTTTGAAACTGCCTTAAGCTACTTAGAAGCATTCAACAGAAATTCACATGCGTTTCTCTGAAAGAGAAGCAGTCTGTTCCAACACTTCAGTTCACTGTGCGAAGTGAATGGAGTGTTCCTTCACATTCTAAATGCTGTCCTTTCAGAGAAAATCACTTTCCTTTGAAAGTGTCTTAAGCTACTTAAAAGCATTTACAGGAAACTCCAATGTGTTTCTATGAAAGTGAAGCTGTCTGTTCTAACACTTCAATTCACTGTGCGAAGTGAATGGAGTGTTGCTTCATTTTCTAAATGCTGTCCTTTCAGAGAAAATCACTTTCCTTTGAATGTGCCTTAAGCTACTTACAAGCATTCAACAGAAATTCACATGCGTTTCTCTGAAAGAGAAGCAGTCTGTTCCAACACTTCAGTTCACTGTGCGAAGTGAATGGAGTGTTGCTTTACTTTCTAAATGCTGTCCTTTCAGAGAAAATCACTTTCCTTTGAAAGTGCCTTAAGCTACTTACAAGCATTCACAGGAAACTCAAATGAAAGAGTATGGAGTGTTGCTTCACTTTCTAAATGCTGTCCTTTCAGAGAAAATCACTTTCCTTTGAAAGTGCCTTAAGCTACTTACAAGCATTCAACAGAAATTCACATGCGTTTCTCTGAAAGAGAAGCAGTCTGTTCCAACACTTCAATTCACTGTGCGAAGTGAATGGAGTGTTGCTTCACTTTCTATATGCTCTCCTTTTAGAGAAAATCACTCTCCTTTGAAACTGCCTTAAGCTACTTACAAGCATTCACAAGAAACTCACATCTGTTTCTCTGAAAGAGAAGCAGTCTGTTCCAACACTTTAATTCACTGTGTGAAGTGAATGGAGTGTTGCTTCTCTTTCTAAATGCTGTCCTTTCAGAGAAAATTACTTTCCTTTGAAAGTGCCTAAAGATACTTACAAGCATTCACAAGAAACTCACATTTGTTTCTCTGAAAGAGAAGCAGTCTGTTCCAACACTTCAATTCACTGTGCATAGAGAATGGAGTGTTGCTTCACTTTCTAAATGCTGTCCTTTCAGAGAAAATCACTTTCCTTTGAAAGTGCCTTAAGCTACTTACAAGCATTCAACAGAAATTCACATCTGTTTCTCTGAAAGAGATGCAGTCTGTTCCAAAACTTCAATTCACTGTGCAAAGTGAATGGAGTGTTGCTTCACTTTCTAAATGCTGTCCTTTCAGAGAAAATCACTTCCCTTTTAAAGTGCCTTAAGCTAATTACAAGCATTCAACAGAAATTCACATGCGTTTCTCTGAAAGAGAAGCAGTCTGTTCCAACACTTCAATTCACTGTGCAAAATGAATGGAGTGTTGCTTCACTTTCTAAATGCTGTCCTTTCAGAGAAAATCACTTTCCTTTGAAAGTGCCTTAAGCTACTTACAAGCATTCAACAGAAATTCACATACATTTCTCTGAAAGAGAAGCAGTCTGGTCCAACTCTTCAATTCACTGTGCGAAGTGAATGGAGTATTGCTTCACTTTCTAAATGCTGTCCTTTCAGAGAAAATCACTTTCCTTTGAAAGTGCCTTAAGCTACTTACAAGCATTCACAAGAAACTCACATCTGTTTCTCTGAAAGAGAAGCAGTCTGTTGCAACACTTCAATTCACTGTGCGAAGTGAATGGAGTGTTGCTTCACTTTCTAAATGCTCTCCTTTTAGAGAAAATCACTCTCTTTTGAAACTGCCTTAAGCTACTTACAAGCATTCAACAGAAATTCACATGCGTTTCTCTGAAAGAGAAGCAGTCTGTTCCAACACTTCAATTCACTGTGCGAAGTGAATGGAGTGTTCCTTCACATTCTAAATGCTGTCCTTTCAGAGAAAATCACTTTCCTTTGAAAGTGTCTTAAGCTACTTACAAGCATTTACAGGAAACTCCAATGTGTTTCTATGAAAGTGAAGCTGTCTGTTCTAACACTTCAGTTCACTGTGCGAAGTGAATGGAGTGTTGCTTCATTTTCTAAATGCTGTCCTTTCAGAGAAAATCACTTTCCTTTGAATGTGCCTTAAGCTACTTACAAGCATTCAACAGACATTCACATGCGTTTCTCTGAAAGAGAAGCAGTCTGTTCCAACACTTCAATTCACTGTGCCAAGTGAATGGAGTGTTGCTTCACTTTCTAAATGCTGTCCTTTCAGAGAAAATCACTTTCCTTTGAAAGTGCCTTAAACTACTTACAAGCATTCAACAGAAATTCACATGCGATTCTCTGAATGAGAAGCAGTCTGTTCCAACACTTCAATTCACTGTGCGAAGTGAATGGAGTGTTGCTTCTCTTTCTAAATGCTCTCCTTTTAGAGAAAATCACTCTCTTTTGAAACTGCCTTAAGCGACTTACAAGCATTCACAAGAAACTCACATCTTTTTCTTTGAAAGAGAAGCAGTCTGTTCCAACACTTCAATTCACTGTGCGAAGTGAATGGAGTGTTCCTTCACATTCTAAATGCTGTAGTTTCAGAGAAAATCACTTTCCTTTGAAAGTGTCTTAAGCTACTTACAGGCATTCACAGGAAACTCAAATGTGTTTCTATGAAAGAGAAGCTGTCTGTTCCAACACTTCAATTCACTGTGCGAAGTGAATGGAGTGTTGCTTCACTTTCTAAATGCTGTCCTTTCAGAGAAAATCACTTTCCTTTGAAAGTGCCTTAAGCTACTTACAAGCATTTAACAGAAATTCACACGCGTTTCTCTGAAAGTGAAGTAGTCTGTTCCAACACTTCAATTCACTGTGCGTAGTGAATGGAATGTTGCTTCACTTTCTAAATGCTGTCCTTTTAGAGAATATCACTCTCTTTTGAAACTGCCTTAAGCTACTTACAAGCATTCACAAGAAAATCACATCTGTTTCTCTGAAAGAGAAGCAGTCTGTTCCAACACTTCAATTCACTAAGCGAAGTGAATGGAGTGTTGCTTCACTTTCTAAATGCTGTCCTTTCAGAGAAAATCACTTCCCTTTGAAAGTGCCTTAAGCTGATTACAAGCATTCAACAGAAATTCACATGCGTTTCTCTGAAAGAGAAGCAGTCTGTTCCAACACTTCAATTCACTGTGCAAAGTGTATGGAGTGTTGCTTCACTTTCTAAATGCTGTCCTTTCAGAGAAAATCACTTTCCTTTGAAAGTGCCTTAAGCTACTTACAAGCATTCAACAGAAATTCACATGCGTTTCTCTGAAAGAGAAGCAGTCTGTTCCAACACTTCAATTCACTGTGCGAAGTGAATGGAGTGTTGCTTCTCTTTCTAAATGCTGTCATTTCAGAGAAAATTACTTTACTTTGAAAGTGCCTTAGGCTACTTACAATCATTTAACAGAAATTCACACGCATTTCTCTGAAAGTGAAGCTGTCTGTTCCAACACTTCAATTCACTGTGCGAAGTGAATGGAGTGTTGCTTCACATTCTAAATGCTGCAGTTTCAGATAAAATCACTTTCCTTTGAAAGTGTCTTAAGCTACTTACAAGCATTCACAGGAAACTCAAATGTGTTTCTATGAAAGAGAAGCTGTCTGTTCCAACACTTCAATTCACTGTGCAAAGTGAATGGAGTGTTGCTTCACTTTCTGAATGCTGTCCTTTCAGAGAAAATCATTTTCCTTTGAAAGTGCCTTAAGCTACTTACAAGCATTCACAGGAAACTCAAATGAAAGAGTATGGAGTGTTGCTTCACTTTCTAAATGCTGTCCTTTCAGAGAAAATCACTTTCCTTTGAAAGTGCCTTAAGCTACTTACAAGCATTCAACAGAAATTCACATGCGTTTCTCTGAAAGAGAAGCAGTCTGTTCCAACACTTCAATTCACTGTGCGAAGTGAATGGAGTGTTGCTTCACTTTCTATATGCTCTCCTTTTAGAGAAAATCACTCTCCTTTGAAACTGCCTTAAGCTACTTACAAGCATTCACAAGAAACTCACATCTGTTTCTCTGAAAGAGAAGCAGTCTGTTCCAACACTTCAATTCACTGTGTGAAGTGAATGGAGTGTTGCTTCTCTTTCTAAATGCTGTCCTTTCAGAGAAAATTACTTTCCTTTGAAAGTGCCTAAAGATACTTACAAGCATTCACAAGAAACTCACATTTGTTTCTCTGAAAGAGAAGCAGTCTGTTCCAACACTTCAATTCACTGTGCATAGAGAATGGAGTGTTGCTTCACTTTCTAAATGCAGTCCTTTCAGAGAAAATCACCGTCCTTTGAAAGTGCCTTAAGCTACTTACAAGCATTCAACAGAAATTCACATCTGTTTCACTGAAAGAGATGCAGTCTGTTCCAACACTTCAATTCACTGTGCAAAGTGAATGGAGTGTTGCTTCACTTTCTAAATGCTGTCCTTTCAGAGAAAATCACTTCCCTTTTAAAGTGCCTTAAGCTAATTACAAGCATTCAACAGAAATTCACATGCGTTTCTCTGAAAGAGAAGCAGTCTGTTCCAACACTTCAATTCACTGTGCAAAATGAATGGAGTGTTGCTTCACTTTCTAAATGCTGTCCTTTCAGAGAAAATCACTTTCCTTTGAAAGTGCCTTAAGCTACTTACAAGCATTCAACAGAAATTCACATACATTTCTCTGAAAGAGAAGCAGTCTGGTCCAACTCTTCAATTCACTGTGCGAAGTGAATGGAGTATTGCTTCACTTTCTAAATGCTGTCCTTTCAGAGAAAATCACTTTCCTTTGAAACTGCCTTAAGCTACTTACAAGCATTCACAAGAAACTCACATCTGTTTCTCTGAAAGAGAAGCAGTCTGTTGCAACACTTCAATTCACTGTGCGAAGTGAATGGAGTGTTGCTTCACTTTCTAAATGCTCTCCTTTTAGAGAAAATCACTCTCTTTTGAAACTGCCTTAAGCTACTTACAAGCATTCAACAGAAATTCACATGCGTTTCTCTGAAAGAGAAGCAGTCTGTTCCAACACTTCAATTCACTGTGCGAAGTGAATGGAGTGTTCCTTCACATTCTAAATGCTGTCCTTTCAGAGAAAATCACTTTCCTTTGAAAGTGTCTTAAGCTACTTACAAGCAATCAAAGGAAACTCAAATGTGTTTCTATGAAAGAGAAGCTGTCTGTTCCAACACTTCAATTCACTGTGCAAAGTGAATGGAGTGTTGCTTCACTTTCTGAATGCTGTCCTTTCAGAGAAAATCACTTTCCTTTGAAACTGCCTTAAGCTACTAGCAAGCATTCAACAGAAATTCACATGCGTTTCTCTGAAAGAGAAGCAGTCTGTTCCAACACTTCAATTCACTGTGCGAAGTGAATGGAGTGTTGTTTCACTTTCTAAATGCTCTCCTATTAGAGAAAATCACTCTCTTTTGAAACTGCCTAAGCGACTTACAAGAATTTACAAGAAACTCACATCTTTTTCTCTGAAAGAGAAGCAGTCTGTTCCAACACTTCAATTCACTGTGCGAAGTGAATGGAGTGTTCCTTCACATTCTAAATGCTGTAGTTTCAGAGAAAATCACTTTCCTTTGAAAGTGTCTTAAGCTACTTACAAGCATTCACAGGAAACTCAAATGTGTTTCTATGAAAGAGAAGCTGTCTGTTCAAACCTTCAATTCACTGTGCGAAGTGAATGGAGTGTTGCTTCATTTTCTAGATGCTGTCCTTTCAGGGAATATCACTTTCCTTTGAAAGTGCCTTAAGCTACTTACAAGCATTCAACAGAAATTCACATGCGTTTCTCTGAAAGAGAAGCAGTCTGTTCCAACACTTCAATTCACTGTGCGAAGTGAATGGAGTGTTGCTTCACTTTCTATATGCTCTCCTTTTAGAGAAAATCACTCTCTTTTGAAACTGCCTTAAGCTACTTACAAGCATTCACAAGAAACTCACATCTGTTTCTCTGAAAGAGAAGCAGTCTGTTCCAACACTTCAATTCACTGTGCGAAGTGAATGGAGTGTTGCTTCTCTTTCTAAATGCTGTCCTTTCAGAGAAAATTACTTTCCTTTGAAAGTGCCTTAAGCTAATTACAAGCATTCAACAGAAATTCACATGAATTTCTCTGAAAGAGAAGCAGTCTGTTCCAACACTTCAATTCACTGTGCATAGAGAATGGAGTGTTGCTTCACTTTCTAAATGCTGTCCTTTCAGAGAAAATCACTCTCCTTTGAAAGTGCCTTAAGGTACTTACAAGCATTTAACAGAAATTCACATGCGTTTCTCCGAAAGAGAAGCAGTCTGTTCCAACACTTCAATTCACTGTGCGAAGTGAATGGAGTGTTGCTTCACTTTCTAAATGCTGTCCTTTCAGAGAAAATCACTTTCCTTTGAAAGTGCCTTAAGCTACTTACAAGCATTCAACAGAAATTCACATGCGTTTCTCTGAAAGAGAAGCAGTCTGTTCCAACACTTCAATTCACTGTGCGAAGTGAATGGAGTGATGCTTCACTTTCTATATGCTCTCCTTTTAGAGAAAATCACTCTCTTTTGAAACTGCCTTAAGCTACTTACAAGCATTCACAAGAAACTCAGATCTGTTTCTCTGAAAGAGAAGCAGTCTGTTCCAACACTTCAATTCACTGTGCAAAGTGAATGGAGTGTTGCTTCACTTTCTAAATGCTGTCCTTTCAGAGAAAATCATTTCCCTTTGAAAGTGCCTGAAGCTAATTACAAGCATTCAACAGTAATTCACATGCGTTTCTCTGAAAGAGAAGCAGTCTGTTCCAACACTTCAATTCACTGTGCAAAGTGAATGGACTGTTGCTTCACTTTCTAAATGCTGTCCTTTCAGAGAAAATCACTTTCCTTTGAAAGTGCCTTAAGCTACTTACAAGCATTCAACAGAAATTCACATGCGTTTCTCTGAAAGAGAAGCAGTCTGTTCCAACACTTCAATTCACAGTGCGAAGTGAATGGAATGTTGCTTCACTTTCTAAATGCTGTCCTTTCAGAGAAAATCACTATCCTTTGAAAGTGCCTTAAGCTACATACAAGCATTCACAAGAAACTCACATGCATTTTTCTGAAAGAGAAGCAGTCTGTTCCATCACTTCAATTCACTGTGCGAAGTGAATGGAGTGTTGCTTCACTTTCTAAATGCTGTCCTTTCAGAGAAAATCATTTTCCTTTGAAAGTGCCTTAAGCTACTTACAAGCATTCAACAGAAATTCACATGCGTTTCTCTGAAAGAGAAGCAGTCTGTTCCAACACTTCAACTCACTGTGCGAAGTGAATGGAGTGTTGTTTCATTTTCTAAATGCTCCCCTATTAGAGACAATCACTCTCTTTTGAAACTGTCTTAAGCGACTTACAAGCATTCACAAGAAACTCACATCTTTTTCTCTGAAAGATAAGCAGTCTGTTCCAACACTTCAATTCACTGTGCGAAGTGAATGGAGTGTTCCTTCACATTCTAAATGCTGTAGTTTCAGAGAAAATCACTTTCCTTTGAAAGTATCTTAAGCTACTTACAAGCATTCACAGGAAACTCAAATGTGTTTCTATGAAAGAGAAGCTGTCTGTTCCAACACTTTAATTCACTGTGCGAAGTGAATGGAGTGTTGCTTCACTTTCTAAATGCTGTCCTTTCAGAGAAAATCACTTTCCTTTGAAAGTGCCTTAAGCTACTTACAAGCATTCAACAGAAATTCACATGCGTTTCTCTGAAAGAGAAGCAATCTGTTCCAACACTTCAATTCACTGTGCGAAGTGAATGGAGTGTAGCTTCACTTTCTATATGCTCTCCTTTTAGAGAAAATCACTCTCTTTTGAAACTGCCTTAAGCTACTTACAAGCATTCACAAGAAACTCACATCTGTTTCTCTGAAAGAGAAGCAGTCTGTTCCAACACTTCAATTCACTGTGCAAAGTGAATGGAGTGTTGCTTCACTTTCTAAATGCTGTCCTTTCAGAGAATATCATTTCCCTTTGAAAGTGCCTGAAGCTAATTACAAGCATTCAACAGTAATTCACATGCGTTTCTCTGAAAGAGAAGCAGTCTTTTCCAACACTTCAATTCACTGTGCAAAGTGAATGGAGTGTTGCTTCACTTTCTAAATGCTGTCCTTTCAGAGAAAATCACTTTCCTTTGAAAGTGCCTTAAGCTACTTACAAGCATTCAACAGAAATTCACATGCGTTTCTCTGAAAGAGAAGCAGTCTGTTCCATCACTTCAATTCACTGTGCGAAGTGAATGGAGTGTTGCTTCACTTTCTAAATGCTGTCCTTTCAGAGAAAATCATTTTCCTTTGAAGGAGCCTTAAGCTACTTACAAGCATTCAACAGAAATTCACATGCGTTTCTCTGAAAGAGAAGCAGTCTGTTCCAACACTTCAACTCACTGTGCGAAGTGAATGGAGTGTTGTTTCATTTTTTAAATGCTCTCCTATTAGAGACAATCACTCTCTTTTGAAACTGCCTTAAGCTACTTACAAGCATTCACAAGAAACTCACATCTTTTTCTCTGAAAGATAAGCAGTCTGTTCCAACACTTCAATTCACTGTGCGAAGTGAATGGAGTGTTGCTTCACTTTCTAAATGTTTTCCTTTCAGAGAAAATCACTTTCCTTTGAAAGTGTCTTAAGCTACTTACAAGCATTCAACAGAAATTCACATGCGTTTTTCTGAAAGAGAAGCAGTCTGTTCCAACACTTCAATTCACTGTGCGAAGTGAATGGAGTGTTGCTTCACTTTCTATATGCTCTCCTTTTAGAGAAAATCACTCTCTTTTGAAACTGCCTTAAGCTACTTACAAGCATTCACAGGAAACTCAAATGAAAGAGTATGGAGTGTTGCTTCACTTTCTAAATGCTGTCCTTTCAGAGAAAATCACTTTCCTTTGAAAGTGCCTTAAGCTACTTACAAGCATTCAACAGAAATTCACATGCGTTTCTCTGAAAGAGAAGCAGTCTGTTCCAACACTTCAATTCACTGTGCGAAGTGAATGGAGTGTTGCTTCACTTTCTATATGCTCTCCTTTTAGAGAAAATCACTCTCCTTTGAAACTGCCTTAAGCTACTTACAAGCATTCACAAGAAACTCACATCTGTTTCTCTGAAAGAGAAGCAGTCTGTTCCAACACTTTAATTCACTGTGTGAAGTGAATGGAGTGTTGCTTCTCTTTCTAAATGCTGTCCTTTCAGAGAAAATTACTTTCCTTTGAAAGTGCCTAAAGATACTTACAAGCATTCACAAGAAACTCACATTTGTTTCTCTGAAAGAGAAGCAGTCTGTTCCAACACTTCAATTCACTGTGCATAGAGAATGGAGTGTTGCTTCACTTTCTAAATGCTGTCCTTTCAGAGAAAATCACTTTCCTTTGAAAGTGCCTTAAGCTACTTACAAGCATTCAACAGAAATTCACATCTGTTTCTCTGAAAGAGATGCAGTCTGTTCCAACACTTCAATTCACTGTGCAAAGTGAATGGAGTGTTGCTTCACTTTCTAAATGCTGTCCTTTCAGAGAAAATCACTTCCCTTTTAAAGTGCCTTAAGCTAATTACAAGCATTCAACAGAAATTCACATGCGTTTCTCTGAAAGAGAAGCAGTCTGTTCCAACACTTCAATTCACTGTGCAAAATGAATGGAGTGTTGCTTCACTTTCTAAATGCTGTCCTTTCAGAGAAAATCACTTTCCTTTGAAAGTGCCTTAAGCTACTTACAAGCATTCAACAGAAATTCACATACATTTCTCTGAAAGAGAAGCAGTCTGGTCCAACTCTTCAATTCACTGTGCGAAGTGAATGGAGTATTGCTTCACTTTCTAAATGCTGTCCTTTCAGAGAAAATCACTTTCCTTTGAAAGTGCCTTAAGCTACTTACAAGCATTCACAAGAAACTCACATCTGTTTCTCTGAAAGAGAAGCAGTCTGTTGCAACACTTCAATTCACTGTGCGAAGTGAATGGAGTGTTGCTTCACTTTCTAAATGCTCTCCTTTTAGAGAAAATCACTCTCTTTTGAAACTGCCTTAAGCTACTTACAAGCATTCAACAGAAATTCACATGCGTTTCTCTGAAAGAGAAGCAGTCTGTTCCAACACTTCAATTCACTGTGCGAAGTGAATGGAGTGTTCCTTCACATTCTAAATGCTGTAGTTTCAGAGAAAATCACTTTCCTTTGAAAGTGTCTTAAGCTACTTACAAGCATTCACAGGAAACTCAAATGTGTTTCTATGAAAGAGAAGCTGTCTGTTCCAACACTTCAATTCACTGTGCGAAGTGAATGGAGTGTTGCTTCACTTTCTAAATGCTGTCCTTTCAGAGAAAATCACTTTCCTTTGAAAGTGCCTTAAGCTACTTACAAGCATTTAACAGAAATTCACACGCGTTTCTCTGAAAGTGAAGTAGTCTGTTCCAACACTTCAATTCACTGTGCGTAGTGAATGGAATGTTGCTTCACTTTCTAAATGCTGTCCTTTTAGAGAATATCACTCTCTTTTGAAACTGCCTTAAGCTACTTACAAGCATTCACAAGAAAATCACATCTGTTTCTCTGAAAGAGAAGCAGTCTGTTCCAACAGTTCAATTCACTAAGCGAAGTGAATGGAGTGTTGCTTCACTTTCTAAATGCTGTCCTTTCAGAGAAAATCACTTTCCTTTGAAAGTGCCTTAAGCTACTTACAAGCATTCAACAGAAATTCACATCTGTTTCTCTGAAAGAGATGCAGTCTGTTCCAACACTTCAATTCACTGTGCAAAGTGAATGGAGTGTTGCTTCACTTTCTAAATGCTGTCCTTTCAGAGAAAATCACTTCCCTTTGAAAGTGCCTTAAGCTAATTACAAGCATTCAACAGAAATTCACATGCGTTTCTCTGAAAGAGAAGCAGTCTGTTCCAACACTTCAATTCACTGTGCAAAGTGTATGGAGTGTTGCTTCACTTTCTAAATGCTGTCCTTTCAGAGAAAATCACTTTCTTTGAAAGTGCCTTAAGCTACTTACAAGCATTCAACAGAAATTCACATGCGTTTCTCTGAAAGAGAAGCAGTCTGTTCCAACACTTCAATTCACTGTGCGAAGTGAATGGAGTGTTGCTTCTCTTTCTAAATGCTGTCCTTTCAGAGAAAATTACTTTACTTTGAAAGTGCCTTAAGCTACTTACAATCATTTAACAGAAATTCACACGCATTTCTCTGAAAGTGAAGCTGTCTGTTCCAACACTTCAATTCACTGTGCGAAGTGAATGGAGTGTTGCTTCACATTCTAAATGCTGCAGTTTCAGATAAAATCACTTTCCTTTGAAAGTGTCTTAAGCTACTTACAAGCATTCACAGGAAACTCAAATGTGTTTCTATGAAAGAGAAGCAGTCTGTTCCAACACTTCAATTCACTGTGCAAAGTGAATGGAGTGTTGCTTCACTTTCTGAATGCTGTCCTTTCAGAGAAAATCACTTTCCTTTGAAAGTGCATTAAGCTACTTACAAGCATTCACAGGAAACTCAAATGAAAGAGTATGGAGTGTTGCTTCACTTTCTAAATGCTGTCCTTTCAGAGAAAATCACTTTCCTTTGAAAGTGCCTTAAGCTACTTACAAGCATTCAACAGAAATTCACATGCGTTTCTCTGAAAGAGAAGCAGTCTGTTCCAACACTTCAATTCACTTTGCGAAGTGAATGGAGTGTTGCTTCACTTTCTATATGCTCTCCTTTTAGAGAAAATCACTCTCCTTTGAAACTGCCTTAAGCTACTTACAAGCATTCACAAGAAACTCACATCTGTTTCTCTGAAAGAGAAGCAGTCTGTTCCAACACTTCAATTCACTGTGTGAAGTGAATGGAGTGTTGCTTCTCTTTCTAAATGCTGTCCTTTCAGAGAAAATTACTTTCCTTTGAAAGTGCCTAAAGATACTTACAAGCATTCACAAGAAACTCACATTTGTTTCTCTGAAAGAGAAGCAGTCTGTTCCAACACTTCAATTCACTGTGCATAGAGAATGGAGTGTTGCTTCACTTTCTAAATGCTGTCCTTTCAGAGAAAATCACTTTCCTTTGAAAGTGCCTTAAGCTACTTACAAGCATTCAACAGAAATTCACATCTGTTTCTCTGAAAGAGATGCAGTCTGTTCCAACACTTCAATTCACTGTGCAAAGTGAATGGAGTGTTGCTTCACTTTCTAAATGCTGTCCTTTCAGAGAAAATCACTTCCCTTTTAAAGTGCCTTAAGCTAATTACAAGCATTCAACAGAAATTCACATGCGTTTCTCTGAAAGAGAAGCAGTCTGTTCCAACACTTCAATTCACTGTGCAAAATGAATGGAGTGTTGCTTCACTTTCTAAATGCTGTCCTTTCAGAGAAAATCACTTTCCTTTGAAAGTGCCTTAAGCTACTTACAAGCATTCAACAGAAATTCACATACATTTCTCTGAAAGAGAAGCAGTCTGGTCCAACTCTTCAATTCACTGTGCGAAGTGAATGGAGTATTGCTTCACTTTCTAAATGCTGTCCTTTCAGAGAAAATCACTTTCCTTTGAAACTGCCTTAAGCTACTTACAAGCCTTCACAAGAAAATCACATCTGTTTCTCTGAAAGAGAAGCAGTCTGTTGCAACACTTCAATTCACTGTGCGAAGTGAATGGAGTGTTGCTTCACTTTCTAAATGCTCTCCTTTTAGAGAAAATCACTCTCTTTTGAAACTGCCTTAAGCTACTTACAAGCATTCAACAGAAATTCACATGCGTTTCTCTGAAAGAGAAGCAGTCTGTTCCAACACTTCAGTTCACTGTGCGAAGTGAATGGAGTGTTCCTTCACATTCTAAATGCTGTCCTTTCAGAGAAAATCACTTTCCTTTGAAAGTGTCTTAAGCTACTTAAAAGCATTTACAGGAAACTCCAATGTGTTTCTATGAAAGTGAAGCTGTCTGTTCTAACACTTCAATTCACTGTGCGAAGTGAATGGAGTGTTGCTTCATTTTCTAAATGCTGTCCTTTCAGAGAAAATCACTTTCCTTTGAATGTGCCTTAAGCTACTTACAAGCATTCAACAGAAATTCACATGCGTTTCTCTGAAAGAGAAGCAGTCTGTTCCAACACTTCAGTTCACTGTGCGAAGTGAATGGAGTGTTGCTTTACTTTCTAAATGCTGTCCTTTCAGAGAAAATCACTTTCCTTTGAAAGTGCCTTAAGCTACTTACAAGCATTCACAGGAAACTCAAATGAAAGAGTATGGAGTGTTGCTTCACTTTCTAAATGCTGTCCTTTCAGAGAAAATCACTTTCCTTTGAAAGTGCCTTAAGCTACTTACAAGCATTCAACAGAAATTCACATGCGTTTCTCTGAAAGAGAAGCAGTCTGTTCCAACACTTCAATTCACTGTGCGAAGTGAATGGAGTGTTGCTTCACTTTCTATATGCTCTCCTTTTAGAGAAAATCACTCTCCTTTGAAACTGCCTTAAGCTACTTACAAGCATTCACAAGAAACTCACATCTGTTTCTCTGAAAGAGAAGCAGTCTGTTCCAACACTTTAATTCACTGTGTGAAGTGAATGGAGTGTTGCTTCTCTTTCTAAATGCTGTCCTTTCAGAGAAAATTACTTTCCTTTGAAAGTGCCTAAAGATACTTACAAGCATTCACAAGAAACTCACATTTGTTTCTCTGAAAGAGAAGCAGTCTGTTCCAACACTTCAATTCACTGTGCATAGAGAATGGAGTGTTGCTTCACTTTCTAAATGCTGTCCTTTCAGAGAAAATCACTTTCCTTTGAAAGTGCCTTAAGCTACTTACAAGCATTCAACAGAAATTCACATCTGTTTCTCTGAAAGAGATGCAGTCTGTTCCAAAACTTCAATTCACTGTGCAAAGTGAATGGAGTGTTGCTTCACTTTCTAAATGCTGTCCTTTCAGAGAAAATCACTTCCCTTTTAAAGTGCCTTAAGCTAATTACAAGCATTCAACAGAAATTCACATGCGTTTCTCTGAAAGAGAAGCAGTCTGTTCCAACACTTCAATTCACTGTGCAAAATGAATGGAGTGTTGCTTCACTTTCTAAATGCTGTCCTTTCAGAGAAAATCACTTTCCTTTGAAAGTGCCTTAAGCTACTTACAAGCATTCAACAGAAATTCACATACATTTCTCTGAAAGAGAAGCAGTCTGGTCCAACTCTTCAATTCACTGTGCGAAGTGAATGGAGTATTGCTTCACTTTCTAAATGCTGTCCTTTCAGAGAAAATCACTTTCCTTTGAAAGTGCCTTAAGCTACTTACAAGCATTCACAAGAAACTCACATCTGTTTCTCTGAAAGAGAAGCAGTCTGTTGCAACACTTCAATTCACTGTGCGAAGTGAATGGAGTGTTGCTTCACTTTCTAAATGCTCTCCTTTTAGAGAAAATCACTCTCTTTTGAAACTGCCTTAAGCTACTTACAAGCATTCAACAGAAATTCACATGCGTTTCTCTGAAAGAGAAGCAGTCTGTTCCAACACTTCAATTCACTGTGCGAAGTGAATGGAGTGTTCCTTCACATTCTAAATGCTGTCCTTTCAGAGAAAATCACTTTCCTTTGAAAGTGTCTTAAGCTACTTACAAGCATTTACAGGAAACTCCAATGTGTTTCTATGAAAGTGAAGCTGTCTGTTCTAACACTTCAGTTCACTGTGCGAAGTGAATGGAGTGTTGCTTCACTTTCTAAATGCTGTCCTTTCAGAGAAAATCACTTTCCTTTGAATGTGCCTTAAGCTACTTACAAGCATTCAACAGACATTCACATGCGTTTCTCTGAAAGAGAAGCAGTCTGTTCCAACACTTCAATTCACTGTGCCAAGTGAATGGAGTGTTGCTTCACTTTCTAAATGCTGTCCTTTCAGAGAAAATCACTTTCCTTTGAAAGTGCCTTAAACTACTTACAAGCATTCAACAGAAATTCACATGCGATTCTCTGAATGAGAAGCAGTCTGTTCCAACACTTCAATTCACTGTGCGAAGTGAATGGAGTGTTGCTTCTCTTTCTAAATGCTCTCCTTTTAGAGAAAATCACTCTCTTTTGAAACTGCCTTAAGCGACTTACAAGCATTCACAAGAAACTCACATCTTTTTCTTTGAAAGAGAAGCAGTCTGTTCCAACACTTCAATTCACTGTGCGAAGTGAATGGAGTGTTCCTTCACATTCTAAATGCTGTAGTTTCAGAGAAAATCACTTTCCTTTGAAAGTGTCTTAAGCTACTTACAGGCATTCACAGGAAACTCAAATGTGTTTCTATGAAAGAGAAGCTGTCTGTTCCAACACTTCAATTCACTGTGCGAAGTGAATGGAGTGTTGCTTCACTTTCTAAATGCTGTCCTTTCAGAGAAAATCACTTTCCTTTGAAAGTGCCTTAAGCTACTTACAAGCATTTAACAGAAATTCACACGCGTTTCTCTGAAAGTGAAGTAGTCTGTTCCAACACTTCAATTCACTGTGCGTAGTGAATGGAATGTTGCTTCACTTTCTAAATGCTGTCCTTTTAGAGAATATCACTCTCTTTTGAAACTGCCTTAAGCTACTTACAAGCATTCACAAGAAAATCACATCTGTTTCTCTGAAAGAGAAGCAGTCTGTTCCAACACTTCAATTCACTAAGCGAAGTGAATGGAGTGTTGCTTCACTTTCTAAATGCTGTCCTTTCAGAGAAAATCACTTCCCTTTGAAAGTGCCTTAAGCTGATTACAAGCATTCAACAGAAATTCACATGCGTTTCTCTGAAAGAGAAGCAGTCTGTTCCAACACTTCAATTCACTGTGCAAAGTGTATGGAGTGTTGCTTCACTTTCTAAATGCTGTCCTTTCAGAGAAAATCACTTTCCTTTGAAAGTGCCTTAAGCTACTTACAAGCATTCAACAGAAATTCACATGCGTTTCTCTGAAAGAGAAGCAGTCTGTTCCAACACTTCAATTCACTGTGCGAAGTGAATGGAGTGTTGCTTCTCTTTCTAAATGCTGTCATTTCAGAGAAAATTACTTTACTTTGAAAGTGCCTTAGGCTACTTACAATCATTTAACAGAAATTCACACGCATTTCTCTGAAAGTGAAGCTGTCTGTTCCAACACTTCAATTCACTGTGCGAAGTGAATGGAGTGTTGCTTCACATTCTAAATGCTGCAGTTTCAGATAAAATCACTTTCCTTTGAAAGTGTCTTAAGCTACTTACAAGCATTCACAGGAAACTCAAATGTGTTTCTATGAAAGAGAAGCTGTCTGTTCCAACACTTCAATTCACTGTGCAAAGTGAATGGAGTGTTGCTTCACTTTCTGAATGCTGTCCTTTCAGAGAAAATCATTTTCCTTTGAAAGTGCCTTAAGCTACTTACAAGCATTCACAGGAAACTCAAATGAAAGAGTATGGAGTGTTGCTTCACTTTCTAAATGCTGTCCTTTCAGAGAAAATCACTTTCCTTTGAAAGTGCCTTAAGCTACTTACAAGCATTCAACAGAAATTCACATGCGTTTCTCTGAAAGAGAAGCAGTCTGTTCCAACACTTCAATTCACTGTGCGAAGTGAATGGAGTGTTGCTTCACTTTCTATATGCTCTCCTTTTAGAGAAAATCACTCTCCTTTGAAACTGCCTTAAGCTACTTACAAGCATTCACAAGAAACTCACATCTGTTTCTCTGAAAGAGAAGCAGTCTGTTCCAACACTTCAATTCACTGTGTGAAGTGAATGGAGTGTTGCTTCTCTTTCTAAATGCTGTCCATTCAGAGAAAATTACTTTCCTTTGAAAGTGCCTAAAGATACTTACAAGCATTCACAAGAAACTCACATTTGTTTCTCTGAAAGAGAAGCAGTCTGTTCCAACACTTCAATTCACTGTGCATAGAGAATGGAGTGTTGCTTCACTTTCTAAATGCAGTCCTTTCAGAGAAAATCACCGTCCTTTGAAAGTGCCTTAAGCTACTTACAAGCATTCAACAGAAATTCACATCTGTTTCACTGAAAGAGATGCAGTCTGTTCCAACACTTCAATTCACTGTGCAAAGTGAATGGAGTGTTGCTTCACTTTCTAAATGCTGTCCTTTCAGAGAAAATCACTTCCCTTTTAAAGTGCCTTAAGCTAATTACAAGCATTCAACAGAAATTCACATGCGTTTCTCTGAAAGAGAAGCAGTCTGTTCCAACACTTCAATTCACTGTGCAAAATGAATGGAGTGTTGCTTCACTTTCTAAATGCTGTCCTTTCAGAGAAAATCACTTTCCTTTGAAAGTGCCTTAAGCTACTTACAAGCATTCAACAGAAATTCACATACATTTCTCTGAAAGAGAAGCAGTCTGGTCCAACTCTTCAATTCACTGTGCGAAGTGAATGGAGTATTGCTTCACTTTCTAAATGCTGTCCTTTCAGAGAAAATCACTTTCCTTTGAAACTGCCTTAAGCTACTTACAAGCATTCACAAGAAACTCACATCTGTTTCTCTGAAAGAGAAGCAGTCTGTTGCAACACTTCAATTCACTGTGCGAAGTGAATGGAGTGTTGCTTCACTTTCTAAATGCTCTCCTTTTAGAGAAAATCACTCTCTTTTGAAACTGCCTTAAGCTACTTACAAGCATTCAACAGAAATTCACATGCGTTTCTCTGAAAGAGAAGCAGTCTGTTCCAACACTTCAATTCACTGTGCGAAGTGAATGGAGTGTTCCTTCACATTCTAAATGCTGTCCTTTCAGAGAAAATCACTTTCCTTTGAAAGTGTCTTAAGCTACTTACAAGCAATCAAAGGAAACTCAAATGTGTTTCTATGAAAGAGAAGCTGTCTGTTCCAACACTTCAATTCACTGTGCAAAGTGAATGGAGTGTTGCTTCACTTTCTGAATGCTGTCCTTTCAGAGAAAATCACTTTCCTTTGAAACTGCCTTAAGCTACTAGCAAGCATTCAACAGAAATTCACATGCGTTTCTCTGAAAGAGAAGCAGTCTGTTCCAACACTTCAATTCACTGTGCGAAGTGAATGGAGTGTTGTTTCACTTTCTAAATGCTCTCCTATTAGAGAAAATCACTCTCTTTTGAAACTGCCTAAGCGACTTACAAGAATTTACAAGAAACTCACATCTTTTTCTCTGAAAGAGAAGCAGTCTGTTCCAACACTTCAATTCACTGTGCGAAGTGAATGGAGTGTTCCTTCACATTCTAAATGCTGTAGTTTCAGAGAAAATCACTTTCCTTTGAAAGTGTCTTAAGCTACTTACAAGCATTCACAGGAAACTCAAATGTGTTTCTATGAAAGAGAAGCTGTCTGTTCAAACCTTCAATTCACTGTGCGAAGTGAATGGAGTGTTGCTTCATTTTCTAGATGCTGTCCTTTCAGGGAATATCACTTTCCTTTGTAAGTGCCTTAAGCTACTTACAAGCATTCAACAGAAATTCACATGCGTTTCTCTGAAAGAGAAGCAGTCTGTTCCAACACTTCAATTCACTGTGCGAAGTGAATGGAGTGTTGCTTCACTTTCTATATGCTCTCCTTTTAGAGAAAATCACTCTCTTTTGAAACTGCCTTAAGCTACTTACAAGCATTCACAAGAAACTCACATCTGTTTCTCTGAAAGAGAAGCAGTCTGTTCCAACACTTCAATTCACTGTGCGAAGTGAATGGAGTGTTGCTTCTCTTTCTAAATGCTGTCCTTTCAGAGAAAATTACTTTCCTTTGAAAGTGCCTTAAGCTAATTACAAGCATTCAACAGAAATTCACATGAATTTCTCTGAAAGAGAAGCAGTCTGTTCCAACACTTCAATTCACTGTGCATAGAGAATGGAGTGTTGCTTCACTTTCTAAATGCTGTCCTTTCAGAGAAAATCACTCTCCTTTGAAAGTGCCTTAAGGTACTTACAAGCATTTAACAGAAATTCACATGCGTTTCTCCGAAAGAGAAGCAGTCTGTTCCAACACTTCAATTCACTGTGCGAAGTGAATGGAGTGTTGCTTCACTTTCTAAATGCTGTCCTTTCAGAGAAAATCACTTTCCTTTGAAAGTGCCTTAAGCTACTTACAAGCATTCAACAGAAATTCACATGCGTTTCTCTGAAAGAGAAGCAGTCTGTTCCAACACTTCAATTCACTGTGCGAAGTGAATGGAGTGATGCTTCACTTTCTATATGCTCTCCTTTTAGAGAAAATCACTCTCTTTTGAAACTGCCTTAAGCTACTTACAAGCATTCACAAGAAACTCAGATCTGTTTCTCTGAAAGAGAAGCAGTCTGTTCCAAAACTTCAATTCACTGTGCAAAGTGAATGGAGTGTTGCTTCACTTTCTAAATGCTGTCCTTTCAGAGAAAATCATTTCCCTTTGAAAGTGCCTGAAGCTAATTACAAGCATTCAACAGTAATTCACATGCGTTTCTCTGAAAGAGAAGCAGTCTGTTCCAACACTTCAATTCACTGTGCAAAGTGAATGGACTGTTGCTTCACTTTCTAAATGCTGTCCTTTCAGAGAAAATCACTTTCCTTTGAAAGTGCCTTAAGCTACTTACAAGCATTCAACAGAAATTCACATGCGTTTCTCTGAAAGAGAAGCAGTCTGTTCCAACACTTCAATTCACAGTGCGAAGTGAATGGAATGTTGCTTCACTTTCTAAATGCTGTCCTTTCAGAGAAAATCACTATCCTTTGAAAGTGCCTTAAGCTACATACAAGCATTCACAAGAAACTCACATGCATTTTTCTGAAAGAGAAGCAGTCTGTTCCATCACTTCAATTCACTGTGCGAAGTGAATGGAGTGTTGCTTCACTTTCTAAATGCTGTCCTTTCAGAGAAAATCATTTTCCTTTGAAAGTGCCTTAAGCTACTTACAAGCATTCAACAGAAATTCACATGCGTTTCTCTGAAAGAGAAGCAGTCTGTTCCAACACTTCAACTCACTGTGCGAAGTGAATGGAGTGTTGTTTCATTTTCTAAATGCTCCCCTATTAGAGACAATCACTCTCTTTTGAAACTGTCTTAAGCGACTTACAAGCATTCACAAGAAACTCACATCTTTTTCTCTGAAAGATAAGCAGTCTGTTCCAACACTTCAATTCACTGTGCGAAGTGAATGGAGTGTTCCTTCACATTCTAAATGCTGTAGTTTCAGAGAAAATCACTTTCCTTTGAAAGTATCTTAAGCTACTTACAAGCATTCACAGGAAACTCAAATGTGTTTCTATGAAAGAGAAGCTGTCTGTTCCAACACTTTAATTCACTGTGCGAAGTGAATGGAGTGTTGCTTCACTTTCTAAATGCTGTCCTTTCAGAGAAAATCACTTTCCTTTGAAAGTGCCTTAAGCTACTTACAAGCATTCAACAGAAATTCACATGCGTTTCTCTGAAAGAGAAGCAATCTGTTCCAACACTTCAATTCACTGTGCGAAGTGAATGGAGTGTAGCTTCACTTTCTATATGCTCTCCTTTTAGAGAAAATCACTCTCTTTTGAAACTGCCTTAAGCTACTTACAAGCATTCACAAGAAACTCACATCTGTTTCTCTGAAAGAGAAGCAGTCTGTTCCAACACTTCAATTCACTGTGCAAAGTGAATGGAGTGTTGCTTCACTTTCTAAATGCTGTCCTTTCAGAGAATATCATTTCCCTTTGAAAGTGCCTGAAGCTAATTACAAGCATTCAACAGTAATTCACATGCGTTTCTCTGAAAGAGAAGCAGTCTTTTCCAACACTTCAATTCACTGTGCAAAGTGAATGGAGTGTTGCTTCACTTTCTAAATGCTGTCCTTTCAGAGAAAATCACTTTCCTTTGAAAGTGCCTTAAGCTACTTACAAGCATTCAACAGAAATTCACATGCGTTTCTCTGAAAGAGAAGCAGTCTGTTCCATCACTTCAATTCACTGTGCGAAGTGAATGGAGTGTTGCTTCACTTTCTAAATGCTGTCCTTTCAGAGAAAATCATTTTCCTTTGAAGGAGCCTTAAGCTACTTACAAGCATTCAACAGAAATTCACATGCGTTTCTCTGAAAGAGAAGCAGTCTGTTCCAACACTTCAACTCACTGTGCGAAGTGAATGGAGTGTTGTTTCATTTTTTAAATGCTCTCCTATTAGAGACAATCACTCTCTTTTGAAACTGCCTTAAGCTACTTACAAGCATTCACAAGAAACTCACATCTTTTTCTCTGAAAGATAAGCAGTCTGTTCCAACACTTCAATTCACTGTGCGAAGTGAATGGAGTGTTGCTTCACTTTCTAAATGTTTTCCTTTCAGAGAAAATCACTTTCCTTTGAAAGTGTCTTAAGCTACTTACAAGCATTCAACAGAAATTCACATGCGTTTTTCTGAAAGAGAAGCAGTCTGTTCCAACACTTCAATTCACTGTGCGAAGTGAATGGAGTGTTGCTTCACTTTCTATATGCTCTCCTTTTAGAGAAAATCACTCTCTTTTGAAACTGCCTTAAGCTACTTACAAGCATTCACAAGAAACTCACATCTTTTTCTCTGAAAGAGAAGCAGTCTGTTCCAACACTTCAATTCACTGTGCGAAGTGAATGGAGTGTTGCTTCACTTTCTAAATGCTGTCCTTTCAGAGAAAATCACTTTCCTTTGAAAGTGCCTTAAGCTACTTACAAGCATTCAAAAGAAATTCACATGTATTTCTCTGAAAGAGAAGCAGTCTGTTCCAACACTTCAATTCACTGTGCATAGAGAATGGAGTGTTGCTTCACTTTCTAAATGCTGTCCTTTCAGAGAAAATCACTCTCCTTTGAAAGTGCCTTAAGGTACTTACAAGCATTTAACAGAAATTCACATGCGTTTCTCCGAAAGAGAAGCAGTCTGTTCCAACACTTCAATTCACTGTGCGAAGTGAATGGAGTGTTGCTTCACTTTCTAAATGCTGTCCTTTCAGAGAAAATCACTTTCCTTTGAAAGTGCCTTAAGCTACTTACAAGCATTCAACAGAAATTCACATGCGTTTCTCTGAAAGAGAAGCAGTCTGTTCCAACACTTCAATTCACTGTGCGAAGTGAATGGAGTGATGCTTCACTTTCTATATGCTCTCCTTTTAGAGAAAATCACTCTCTTTTGAAACTGCCTTAAGCTACTTACAAGCATTCACAAGAAACTCAGATCTGTTTCTCTGAAAGAGAAGCAGTCTGTTCCAACACTTCAATTCACTGTGCAAAGTGAATGGAGTGTTGCTTCACTTTCTAAATGCTGTCCTTTCAGAGAAAATCATTTCCCTTTGAAAGTGCCTGAAGCTAATTACAAGCATTCAACAGTAATTCACATGCGTTTCTCTGAAAGAGAAGCAGTCTGTTCCAACACTTCAATTCACTGTGCAAAGTGAATGGACTGTTGCTTCACTTTCTAAATGCTGTCCTTTCAGAGAAAATCACTTTCCTTTGAAAGTGCCTTAAGCTACTTACAAGCATTCAACAGAAATTCACATGCGTTTCTCTGAAAGAGAAGCAGTCTGTTCCAACACTTCAATTCACAGTGCGAAGTGAATGGAATGTTGCTTCACTTTCTAAATGCTGTCCTTTCAGAGAAAATCACTATCCTTTGAAAGTGCCTTAAGCTACATACAAGCATTCACAAGAAACTCACATGCATTTTTCTGAAAGAGAAGCAGTCTGTTCCATCACTTCAATTCACTGTGCGAAGTGAATGGAGTGTTGCTTCACTTTCTAAATGCTGTCCTTTCAGAGAAAATCATTTTCCTTTGAAAGTGCCTTAAGCTACTTACAAGCATTCAACAGAAATTCACATGCGTTTCTCTGAAAGAGAAGCAGTCTGTTCCAACACTTCAACTCACTGTGCGAAGTGAATGGAGTGTTGTTTCATTTTCTAAATGCTCCCCTATTAGAGACAATCACTCTCTTTTGAAACTGTCTTAAGCGACTTACAAGCATTCACAAGAAACTCACATCTTTTTCTCTGAAAGATAAGCAGTCTGTTCCAACACTTCAATTCACTGTGCGAAGTGAATGGAGTGTTCCTTCACATTCTAAATGCTGTAGTTTCAGAGAAAATCACTTTCCTTTGAAAGTATCTTAAGCTACTTACAAGCATTCACAGGAAACTCAAATGTGTTTCTATGAAAGAGAAGCTGTCTGTTCCAACACTTTAATTCACTGTGCGAAGTGAATGGAGTGTTGCTTCACTTTCTAAATGCTGTCCTTTCAGAGAAAATCACTTTCCTTTGAAAGTGCCTTAAGCTACTTACAAGCATTCAAAAGAAATTCACATGTATTTCTCTGAAAGAGAAGCAGTCTGTTCCAACACTTCAATTCACTGTGCATAGAGAATGGAGTGTTGCTTCACTTTCTAAATGCTGTCCTTTCAGAGAAAATCACTCTCCTTTGAAAGTGCCTTAAGGTACTTACAAGCATTTAACAGAAATTCACATGCGTTTCTCCGAAAGAGAAGCAGTCTGTTCCAACACTTCAATTCACTGTGCGAAGTGAATGGAGTGTTGCTTCACTTTCTAAATGCTGTCCTTTCAGAGAAAATCACTTTCCTTTGAAAGTGCCTTAAGCTACTTACAAGCATTCAACAGAAATTCACATGCGTTTCTCTGAAAGAGAAGCAGTCTGTTCCAACACTTCAACTCACTGTGCGAAGTGAATGGAGTGTTGTTTCATTTTCTAAATGCTCCCCTATTAGAGACAATCACTCTCTTTTGAAACTGTCTTAAGCGACTTACAAGCATTCACAAGAAACTCACATCTTTTTCTCTGAAAGATAAGCAGTCTGTTCCAACACTTCAATTCACTGTGCGAAGTGAATGGAGTGTTCCTTCACATTCTAAATGCTGTAGTTTCAGAGAAAATCACTTTCCTTTGAAAGTATCTTAAGCTACTTACAAGCATTCACAGGAAACTCAAATGTGTTTCTATGAAAGAGAAGCTGTCTGTTCCAACACTTTAATTCACTGTGCGAAGTGAATGGAGTGTTGCTTCACTTTCTAAATGCTGTCCTTTCAGAGAAAATCACTTTCCTTTGAAAGTGCCTTAAGCTACTTACAAGCATTCAAAAGAAATTCACATGTATTTCTCTGAAAGAGAAGCAGTCTGTTCCAACACTTCAATTCACTGTGCATAGAGAATGGAGTGTTGCTTCACTTTCTAAATGCTGTCCTTTCAGAGAAAATCACTCTCCTTTGAAAGTGCCTTAAGGTACTTACAAGCATTTAACAGAAATTCACATGCGTTTCTCCGAAAGAGAAGCAGTCTGTTCCAACACTTCAATTCACTGTGCGAAGTGAATGGAGTGTTGCTTCACTTTCTAAATGCTGTCCTTTCAGAGAAAATCACTTTCCTTTGAAAGTGCCTTAAGCTACTTACAAGCATTCAACAGAAATTCACATGCGTTTCTCTGAAAGAGAAGCAGTCTGTTCCAACACTTCAATTCACTGTGCGAAGTGAATGGAGTGATGCTTCACTTTCTATATGCTCTCCTTTTAGAGAAAATCACTCTCTTTTGAAACTGCCTTAAGCTACTTACAAGCATTCACAAGAAACTCAGATCTGTTTCTCTGAAAGAGAAGCAGTCTGTTCCAACACTTCAATTCACTGTGCAAAGTGAATGGAGTGTTGCTTCACTTTCTAAATGCTGTCCTTTCAGAGAAAATCATTTCCCTTTGAAAGTGCCTGAAGCTAATTACAAGCATTCAACAGTAATTCACATGCGTTTCTCTGAAAGAGAAGCAGTCTGTTCCAACACTTCAATTCACTGTGCAAAGTGAATGGACTGTTGCTTCACTTTCTAAATGCTGTCCTTTCAGAGAAAATCACTTTCCTTTGAAAGTGCCTTAAGCTACTTACAAGCATTCAACAGAAATTCACATGCGTTTCTCTGAAAGAGAAGCAGTCTGTTCCAACACTTCAATTCACAGTGCGAAGTGAATGGAATGTTGCTTCACTTTCTAAATGCTGTCCTTTCAGAGAAAATCACTATCCTTTGAAAGTGCCTTAAGCTACATACAAGCATTCACAAGAAACTCACATGCATTTTTCTGAAAGAGAAGCAGTCTGTTCCATCACTTCAATTCACTGTGCGAAGTGAATGGAGTGTTGCTTCACTTTCTAAATGCTGTCCTTTCAGAGAAAATCATTTTCCTTTGAAAGTGCCTTAAGCTACTTACAAGCATTCAACAGAAATTCACATGCGTTTCTCTGAAAGAGAAGCAGTCTGTTCCAACACTTCAACTCACTGTGCGAAGTGAATGGAGTGTTGTTTCATTTTCTAAATGCTCCCCTATTAGAGACAATCACTCTCTTTTGAAACTGTCTTAAGCGACTTACAAGCATTCACAAGAAACTCACATCTTTTTCTCTGAAAGATAAGCAGTCTGTTCCAACACTTCAATTCACTGTGCGAAGTGAATGGAGTGTTCCTTCACATTCTAAATGCTGTAGTTTCAGAGAAAATCACTTTCCTTTGAAAGTATCTTAAGCTACTTACAAGCATTCACAGGAAACTCAAATGTGTTTCTATGAAAGAGAAGCTGTCTGTTCCAACACTTTAATTCACTGTGCGAAGTGAATGGAGTGTTGCTTCACTTTCTAAATGCTGTCCTTTCAGAGAAAATCACTTTCCTTTGAAAGTGCCTTAAGCTACTTACAAGCATTCAACAGAAATTCACATGCGTTTCTCTGAAAGAGAAGCAATCTGTTCCAACACTTCAATTCACTGTGCGAAGTGAATGGAGTGTAGCTTCACTTTCTATATGCTCTCCTTTTAGAGAAAATCACTCTCTTTTGAAACTGCCTTAAGCTACTTACAAGCATTCACAAGAAACTCACATCTGTTTCTCTGAAAGAGAAGCAGTCTGTTCCAACACTTCAATTCACTGTGCAAAGTGAATGGAGTGTTGCTTCACTTTCTAAATGCTGTCCTTTCAGAGAATATCATTTCCCTTTGAAAGTGCCTGAAGCTAATTACAAGCATTCAACAGTAATTCACATGCGTTTCTCTGAAAGAGAAGCAGTCTTTTCCAACACTTCAATTCACTGTGCAAAGTGAATGGAGTGTTGCTTCACTTTCTAAATGCTGTCCTTTCAGAGAAAATCACTTTCCTTTGAAAGTGCCTTAAGCTACTTACAAGCATTCAACAGAAATTCACATGCGTTTCTCTGAAAGAGAAGCAGTCTGTTCCATCACTTCAATTCACTGTGCGAAGTGAATGGAGTGTTGCTTCACTTTCTAAATGCTGTCCTTTCAGAGAAAATCATTTTCCTTTGAAGGAGCCTTAAGCTACTTACAAGCATTCAACAGAAATTCACATGCGTTTCTCTGAAAGAGAAGCAGTCTGTTCCAACACTTCAACTCACTGTGCGAAGTGAATGGAGTGTTGTTTCATTTTTTAAATGCTCTCCTATTAGAGACAATCACTCTCTTTTGAAACTGCCTTAAGCTACTTACAAGCATTCACAAGAAACTCACATCTTTTTCTCTGAAAGATAAGCAGTCTGTTCCAACACTTCAATTCACTGTGCGAAGTGAATGGAGTGTTGCTTCACTTTCTAAATGTTTTCCTTTCAGAGAAAATCACTTTCCTTTGAAAGTGTCTTAAGCTACTTACAAGCATTCAACAGAAATTCACATGCGTTTTTCTGAAAGAGAAGCAGTCTGTTCCAACACTTCAATTCACTGTGCGAAGTGAATGGAGTGTTGCTTCACTTTCTATATGCTCTCCTTTTAGAGAAAATCACTCTCTTTTGAAACTGCCTTAAGCTACTTACAAGCATTCACAAGAAACTCACATCTTTTTCTCTGAAAGAGAAGCAGTCTGTTCCAACACTTCAATTCACTGTGCGAAGTGAATGGAGTGTTGCTTCACTTTCTAAATGCTGTCCTTTCAGAGAAAATCACTTTCCTTTGAAAGTGCCTTAAGCTACTTACAAGCATTCAAAAGAAATTCACATGTATTTCTCTGAAAGAGAAGCAGTCTGTTCCAACAATTCAATTCACTGTGCGAAGTGAATGGAGTGTTGCTTCACTTTCTAAATGCTGTCCTTTCAGAGAAAATCATTTCCCTTTGAAAGTGCCTGAAGCTAATTAGAAGCATTCAACAGAAATTCACATGCGTTTCTCTGAAAGAGAAGCAGTCTGTTCCAACACTTCAATTCACTGTGCAAAGTGAATGGAGTGTTGCTTCACTTTCTAAATGCTGTCCTTTCAGAGAAAATCACTTTCCTTTGAAACTGCCTTAAGCTACTTACAAGCATTCAACAGAAATTCACATGCGTTTCTCTGAAAGAGAAGCAGTCTGTTCCAACACTTAAATTCACTGTGCGAAGTGAATGGAGTGTTGCTTCACTTTCTAAATGCTGTCCTTTCAGAGAAAATCACTTTCCTTTGAAAGTGCCTTAAGCTACTTACAAGCATTCAACAGAAATTCACATGCGTTTCTCTGAAAGAGAAGCAGTCTGTTCCAACACTTCAATTCACTGTGCGAAGTGAATGGAGTGTTGCTTCTCTTTCTAAATGCTGTCCTTTCAGAGAAAATTACTTTCATTTGAAAGTGCCGAAAGATACTTACAAGCATTCAACAGAAATTCACATGAATTTCTCTGAAAGAGAAGCAGTCTGTTCCAACACTTCAATTCACTGTGCATAGAGAATGGAGTGTTGCTTCACTTTCTAAATGCTGTCCTTTCAGAGATAATCACTTTCCTTTGAAAGTGCCTTAAGCTACTTACAAGCATTCAACAGAAATTCACATGCGTTTCTCTGAAAGAGAAGCAGTCTGTTCCAACACTTCAATTCACTGTGCGAAGTGAATGGAGTGTTGCTTCACTTTCTATATGCTCTCCTTTTAGAGAAAATCACTCTCTTTTGAAACTGCCTTAAGCTACTTACAAGCATTCACAAGAAACTCACATCTGATTCTCTGAAAGAGAAGCAGTCTGTTCCAACACTTCAATTCACTGTGCAAAGTCAATGGAGTGTTGCTTCACTTTCTAAATGCTCTCCTTTCAGAGAAAATCATTTCCCTTTGAAAGTGCCTGAGGCTAATTACCAGCATTCAACAGAAATTCACATGCGTTTCTCTGAAAGAGAAGCAGTCTGTTCCAACACTTCAATTCACTGTGCAAAGTGAATGGAGTGTTGCTTCACTTTCTAAATGCTGTCCTTTCAGAGAAAATCACTCTCCTTTGAAAGTGCCTTAAGCTACTTACAAGCATTCAACAGAAATTCACATGCGTTTCTCTGAAAGAGAAGCAGTCTGTTCCAACACTTCAATTCACTGTTCGAAGTGAATGGAGTGTTGCTTCACTTTCTAAATGCTGTCCTTTCAGAGAAAATCACTTTCCTTTGAATGTGCCTTAACCTACATACAAGCATTCACAAGAAACTCACATGCATTTTTCTGAAAGAGAAGCAGTCTGTTCCAACACTTCAATTCACTGTGCGAAGTGAATGGAGTGTTGCTTCACTTTCTAAATGCTGTACTTTCAGAGAAAATCACTTTGCTTTGAAAGTGCCTTAAGCGACTTACAAGCATTCAGCAGAAATTCACATGCGTTTCTCTGAAAGAGAAGCAGTCTGTTCCAACACTTCAATTCACTGTGCGAAGTGAGTGGAGTGTTGCTTCACTTTCTAGATGCTGTCCTTACAGAGAAAATCACTTTCCTTTGAAAGTGCCTTAAGACACTTACAAGCATTCAACAGAAATTCACATGCGTTTCTCTGAAAGAGAAGCAGTCTGTTCCAACACTTCAGTTCACTGTGCGAAGTGAATGGAGTGTTGTT
The DNA here is from genome assembly GCF_982192425.1 of Myodes glareolus. Lineage (NCBI taxonomy): Eukaryota > Metazoa > Chordata > Mammalia > Rodentia > Cricetidae > Myodes > Myodes glareolus. Next base: position 772,968 of record NC_142048.1, on the reverse strand, counting down.
TCACTTTCTAAATGCTCCCCTATTAGAGACAATCACTCTCTTTTGAAACTGCCTTAAGCGACTTACAAGCATTCACAAGAAACTCACATCTTTTTCTCTGAAAGAGAAGCAGTCTGTTCCAACACTTCAATTCACTGTGCGAAGTGAATGGAGTGTTCCTTCACATTCTAAATGCTGTAGTTTCAGAGAAAATCACTTTCCTTTGAAAGTGTCTTAAGCTACTTACAAGCATTCACAGGAAACTCAAATGTGTTTCTATGAAAGAGAAGCTGTCTGTTCTAACACTTCAATTCACTGTGCGAAGTGAATGGAGTGTTGCTTCATTTTCTAAATGCTGTACTTTCAGAGAAAATCACTTTGCTTTGAAAGTGCCTTAAGCGACTTACAAGCATTCAGCAGAAATTCACATGCGTTTCTCTGAAAGAGAAGCAGTCTGTTCCAACACTTCAATTCACTGTGCGAAGTGAGTGGAGTGTTGCTTCACTTTCTAGATGCTGTCCTTACAGAGAAAATCACTTTCCTTTGAAAGTGCCTTAAGACACTTACAAGCATTCAACAGAAATTCACATGCGTTTCTCTGAAAGAGAAGCAGTCTGTTCCAACACTTCAGTTCACTGTGCGAAGTGAATGGAGGGTTGTTTCACTTTCTAAATGCTCCCCTATTAGAGACAATCACTCTCTTTTGAAACTGCCTTAAGCGACTTACAAGCATTCACAAGAAACTCACATCTTTTTCTCTGAAAGAGAAGCAGTCTGTTCCAACACTTCAATTCACTGTGCGAAGTGAATGGAGTGTTCCTTCACATTCTAAATGCTGTAGTTTCAGAGAAAATCACTTTCCTTTGAAAGTGTCTTAAGCTACTTACAAGCATTCACAGGAAACTCAAATGTGTTTCTATGAAAGAGAAGCTGTCTGTTCTAACACTTCAATTCACTGTGCGAAGTGAATGGAGTGTTGCTTCATTTTCTAAATGCTGTCCTTTCAGGGAAAATCACTTTCCTTTGAAAGTGCCTTAAGCTACTTACAAGCATTCAACAGAAATTCACATGCGTTTCTCTGAAAGAGAAGCAGTCTGTTCTAACACTTCAATTCACTGTGCGAAGTGAATGGAGTGTTGCTTCACTTTCTAAATGCTGTCCTTTCAGAGAAAATCACTTTCCTTTGAAAGTGCCTTAAGCTACTTACAAGCATTCAACAGAAATTCACATGCATTTCTCTGAAAGAGAAGCAGTCAGTTCCAACACTTCAATTCACTGTGCGAAGTGAATGGAGTGTTGCTTCACTTTCTATATGCTCTCCTTTTAGAGAAAATCACTCTCTTTTGAAACTGCCTTAAGCTACTTACAAGCATTCACAAGAAACTCACATCTGATTCTCTGAAAGAGAAGCAGTCTGTTCCAACACTTCAATTCACTGTGCAAAGTGAATGGAGTGTTGCTTCACTTATTAAATGCTCTCCTTTCAGAGAAAATCATTTCCCTTTGGAAGTGCCTGAGGCTAATTACCAGCATTCAACAGAAATTCACATGCATTTCTCTGAAAGAGAAGCAGTCTGTTCCAACACTTCAATTCACTGTGCAAAGTGAATGGAGTGTTGCTTCACTTTCTAAATGCTGTCCTTTCAGAGAAAATCACTTTCCTTTGAAAGTGCCTTAAGCTACTTACAAGCATTCAACAGAAATTCACATGCGTTTCTCTGAAAGAGAAGCAGTCTGTTCCAACACTTCAATTCACTGTTCGAAGTGAATGGAGTGTTGCTTCACTTTCTAAATGCTGTCCTTTCAGAGAAAATCACTTTCCTTTGAAAGTGCCTTAAGCTACATACAAGCATTCACATGAAACTCACATGCATTTTTCTGAAAGAGAAGCAGTCTGTTCCAACACTTCAATTCACTGTGCGAAGTGAATGGAGTGTTGCTTCACTTTCTAAATGCTGTCCTTTCAGAGAAAATCACTTTCCTTTGAAAGTGCCTTAAGCGACTTACAAGCATTCAGCAGAAATTCACATGCGTTTCTCTGAAAGAGAAGCAGTCTGTTCCAACACTTCAATTCACTGTGCGAAGTGAGTGTAGTGTTGCTTCACTTTCTAGATGCTGTCCTTACAGAGAAAATCACTTTCCTTTGAAAGTGCCTTAAGCGACTTACAAGCATTCAGCAGAAATTCACATGCGTTTCTCTGAAAAAGAAGCAGTCTGTTCCAACACTTCAGTTCACTGTGCGAAGTGAATGGAGTGTTGTTTCACTTTCTAAATGCTCCCCTATTAGAGACAATCACTCTCTTTTGAAACTGCCTTAAGCGACTTACAAGCATTCACAAGAAACTCACATCTTTTTCTCTGAAAGAGAAGCAGTCTGTTCCAACACTTCAATTCACTGTGCGAAGTGAATGGAGTGTTCCTTCACATTCTAAATGCTGTAGTTTCAGAGAAAATCACTTTCCTTTGAAAGTGTCTTAAGCTACTTACAAGCATTCACAGGAAACTCAAATGTGTTTCTATGAAAGAGAAGCTGTCTGTTCTAACACTTCAATTCACTGTGCGAAGTGAATGGAGTGTTGCTTCATTTTCTAAATGCTGTCCTTTCAGGGAAAATCACTTTCCTTTGAAAGTGCCTTAAGCTACTTACAAGCATTCAACAGAAATTCACATGCGTTTCTCTGAAAGAGAAGCAGGCTGTTCTAACACTTCAATTCACTGTGCGAAGTGAATGGAGTGTTGCTTCACTTTCTATATGCTCTCCTTTTAGAGAAAATCACTCTCTTTTGAAACTGCCTTAAGCTACTTACAAGCATTCAAAAGAAATTCACATGTATTTCTCTGAAAGAGAAGCAGTCTGTTCCAACAATTCAATTCACTGTACGAAGTGAATGGAGTGTTGCTTCACTTTCTAAATGCTGTCCTTTCAGAGAAAATCATTTCACTTTGAAAGCGCCTGAAGCTAATTACAAGCATTCAACAGAAATTCACATGCGTTTCTCTGAAAGAGAAGCAGTCTGTTCCAACACTTAAATTCACTGTGCGAAGTGAATGGAGTGTTGCTTCACTTTCTAAATGCTGTCCTTTCAGAGAAAATCACTTTCCTTGAAAGTGCCTTAAGCTACTTACAAGCATTCAACAGAAATTCACATGCGTTTCTCTGAAAGAGAAGCAGTCTGTTCCAACACTTCAATTCACTGTGCGAAGTGAATGGAGTGTTGCTTCTCTTTCTAAATGCTGTCCTTTCAGAGAAAATTACTTTCATTTGAAAGTGCCGAAAGATACTTACAAGCATTCAACAGAAATTCACATGAATTTCTCTGAAAGAGAAGCAGTCTGTTCCAACACTTCAATTCACTGTGCATAGAGAATGGAGTGTTGCTTCACTTTCTAAATGCTGTCCTTTCAGAGAAAATCACTTTCCTTTGAAAGTGCCTTAAGCTACTTACAAGCATTCAACAGAAATTCACATGCGTTTCTCTGAAAGAGAAGCAGTCTGTTCCAACACTTCAATTCACTGTGCGAAGTGAATGGAGTGTTGCTTCACTTTCTATATGCTCTCCTTTTAGAGAAAATCACTCTCTTTTGAAACTGCCTTAAGCTACTTACAAGCATTCACAAGAAACTCACATCTGATTCTCTGAAAGAGAAGCAGTCTGTTCCAACACTTCAATTCACTGTGCAAAGTGAATGGAGTGTTGCTTCACTTTCTAAATGCTCTCCTTTCAGAGAAAATCATTTCCCTTTGAAAGTGCCTGAGGCTAATTACCAGCATTCAACAGAAATTCACATGCGTTTCTCTGAAAGAGAAGCAGTCTGTTCCAACACTTCAATTCACTGTGCAAAGTGAATGGAGTGTTGCTTCACTTTCTAAATGCTGTCCTTTCAGAGAAAATCACTCTCCTTTGAAAGTGCCTTAAGCTACTTACAAGCATTCAACAGAAATTCACATGCGTTTCTCTGAAAGAGAAGCAGTCTGTTCCAACACTTCAATTCACTGTTCGAAGTGAATGGAGTGTTGCTTCACTTTCTAAATGCTGTCCTTTCAGAGAAAATCACTTTCCTTTGAATGTGCCTTAACCTACATACAAGCATTCACAAGAAACTCACATGCATTTTTCTGAAAGAGAAGCAGTCTGTTCCAACACTTCAATTCACTGTGCGAAGTGAATGGAGTGTTGCTTCACTTTCTAAATGCTGTCCTTTCAGAGAAAATCACTTTGCTTTGAAAGTGCCTTAAGCGACTTACAAGCATTCAGCAGAAATTCACATGCGTTTCTCTGAAAGAGAAGCAGTCTGTTCCAACACTTCAATTCACTGTGCGAAGTGAGTGGAGTGTTGCTTCACTTTCTAGATGCTGTCCTTACAGAGAAAATCACTTTCCTTTGAAAGTGCCTTAAGACACTTACAAGCATTCAACAGAAATTCACATGCGTTTCTCTGAAAGAGAAGCAGTCTGTTCCAACACTTCAGTTCACTGTGCGAAGTGAATGGAGTGTTGTTTCACTTTCTAAATGCTCCCCTATTAGAGACAATCACTCTCTTTTGAAACTGCCTTAAGCGACTTACAAGCATTCACAAGAAAATCACATCTTTTTCTCTGAAAGAGAAGCAGTCTGTTCCAACACTTCAATTCACTGTGCGAAGTGAATGGAGTGTTCCTTCACATTCTAAATGCTGTAGTTTCAGAGAAAATCACTTTCCTTTGAAAGTGTCTTAAGCTACTTACAAGCATTCACAGGAAACTCAAATGTGTTTCTATGAAAGAGAAGCTGTCTGTTCTAACACTTCAATTCACTGTGCGAAGTGAATGGAGTGTTGCTTCATTTTCTAAATGCTGTCCTTTCAGGGAAAATCACTTTCCTTTGAAAGTGCCTTAAGCTACTTACAAGCATTCAACAGAAATTCACATGCGTTTCTCTGAAAGAGAAGCAGTCTGTTCTAACACTTCAATTCACTGTGCGAAGTGAATGGAGTGTTGCTTCACTTTCTAAATGCTGTCCTTTCAGAGAAAATCACTTTCCTTTGAAAGTGCCTTAAGCTACTTACAAGCATTCAACAGAAATTCACATGCATTTCTCTGAAAGAGAAGCAGTCTGTTCCAACACTTCAATTCACTGTGCGAAGTGAATGGAGTGTTGCTTCACTTTCTATATGCTCTCCTTTTAGAGAAAATCACTCTCTTTTGAAACTGCCTTAAGCTACTTACAAGCATTCACAAGAAACTCACATCTGATTCTCTGAAAGAGAAGCAGTCTGTTCCAACACTTCAATTCACTGTGCAAAGTGAATGGAGTGTTGCTTCACTTATTAAATGCTCTCCTTTCAGAGAAAATCATTTCCCTTTGAAAGTGCCTGAGGCTAATTACCAGCATTCAACAGAAATTCACGTGCGTTTCTCTGAAAGAGAAGCAGTCTGTTCCAACACTTCAATTCACTGTGCAAAGTGAATGGAGTGTTGCTTCACTTTCTAAATGCTGTCCTTTCAGAGAAAATCACTTTCCTTTGAAAGTGCCTTAAGCTACTTACAAGCATTCAACAGAAATTCACATGCGTTTCTCTGAAAGAGAAGCAGTCTGTTCCAACACTTCAATTCACTGTTCGAAGTGAATGGAGTGTTGCTTCACTTTCTAAATGCTGTCCTTTCAGCGAAAATCACTTTCCTTTGAAAGTGCCTTAAGCTACATACAAGCATTCACAAGAAACTCACATGCATTTTTCTGAAAGAGAAGCAGTCTGTTCCAACACTTCAATTCACTGTGCGAAGTGAATGGAGTGTTGCTTCACTTTCTAAATGCTGTCCTTTCAGAGAAAATCACTTTCCTTTGAAAGTGCCTTAAACGACTTACAAGCATTCAGCAGAAATTCACATGCGTTTCTCTGAAAGAGAAGCAGTCTGTTCCAACACTTCAATTCACTGTGCGAAGTGAGTGGAGTGTTGCTTCACTTTCTAGATGCTGTCCTTACAGAGAAAATCACTTTCCTTTGAAAGTGCCTTAAGCTACTTACAAGCATTCAACAGAAATTCACATGCGTTTCTCTGAAAAAGAAGCAGTCTGTTCCAACACTTCAGTTCACTGTGCGAAGTGAATGGAGTGTTGTTTCACTTTCTAAATGCTCCCCTATTAGAGACAATCACTCTCTTTTGAAACTGCCTTAAGCGACTTACAAGCATTCACAAGAAACTCACATCTTTTTCTCTGAAAGAGAAGCAGTCTGTTCCAACACTTCAATTCACTGTTCGAAGTGAATGGAGTGTTCCTTCACATTCTAAATGCTGTAGTTTCAGAGAAAATCACTTTCCTTTGAAAGTGTCTTAAGCTACTTACAAGCATTCACAGGAAACTCAAATGTGTTTCTATGAAAGAGAAGCTGTCTGTTCTAACACTTCAATTCACTGTGCGAAGTGAATGGAGTGTTGCTTCATTTTCTAAATGCTGTCCTTTCAGGGAAAATCACTTTCCTTTGAAAGTGCCTTAAGCTACTTACAAGCATTCAACAGAAATTCACATGCGTTTCTCTGAAAGAGAAGCAGTCTGTTCTAACACTTCAATTCACTGTGCGAAGTGAATGGAGTGTTGCTTCACTTTCTATATGCTCTCCTTTTAGAGAAAATCACTCTCTTTTGAAACTGCCTTAAGTTACTTACAAGCATTCACAAGAAACTCACATGCATTCCCTGAAAGAGAAGCAGTCTGTTCCAACACTTCAATTCACTGTGCAAAGTGAATGGAGTGTTGCTTCACTTTCTAAATGCTGACCTTTCAGAGAAAATCACTTTCCTTTGAAAGTGCCTTAAGCTACTTACAAGCATTCAACAGAAATTCACATGCGTTTCTCTGAAAGAGAAGCAGTCTGTTCCAACACTTCAATTCACTGTGCGAAGTGAATGGAGTGTTGCTTCACTTTCTATATGCTGTCCTTTCAGAGAAACTCACTTTCCTTTGAAAGTGCCTTAAGCTACTTACAAGCATTCACAAGAAACTCACATGCATTTCTCTGAAAGAGAAGCAGTCTGTTCCAACACTTCAATTCACTGTGCGAAGTGAATGGAGTGTTGCTTCACTTTCTAAATGCTGTCCTTTCAGAGAAAATCACTTTCCTTTGAAACTGCCTTAAGCTACTTACAAGCATTCAACAGAAATTCACATGCGTTTCTCTGAAAGAGAACCAGTCTGTTCCAACACTTCAATTCACTGTGCGAAGTGAGTGGAGTGTTGCTTCACTTTCTAAATGCTGTCCTTACAGAGAAAATCACTTTCCTTTGAAAGTGCCTTAAGCTACTTACAAGCATTCAACAGAAATTCACATGCGATTCTCTGAAAGAGAAGCAGTCTGTTCCAACACTTCAATTCACTGTGCGAAGTGAATGGAGTGTTGCTTCACTTTCTAAATGCTCTCCTATTAGAGAAAATCACTCTCTTTTGAAACTGCCTTAAGCTTCTTACAAGAATTCACAAGAAACTCACATCTGTTTCTCTGAAAGAGAAGCAGTCTGTTCCAACACTTCAATTCACTGTGCGAAGTGAATGGAGTGTTGCTTCACTTTCTAAATGCTGTCCTTTTAGAGAAAATCACTCTCTTTTGAAACTGCCTTAAGCTAGTTACAAGCATTCACAAGAAACTCACATCTGTTTCTCTGAAAGTGAAGCTGTCTGTTCCAACACTTCAATTCACTGTGCGAAGTGAATGGAGTGTTGCTTCACTTTCTAAATGTTGTCCTTACAGAGAAAATCACTTACCATTGAAAGTGCCTTAAGCTACTTACAAGCTTTCAACAGAAATTCACATGCATTTCTCTGAAAGAGAAGCAGTCTGTTCCAACTCTTCAATTCACTGTGCGAAGTGAATGGATTGTTGCTTCACTTTCTATTTGCTCTCCTTTTAGAGAAAATCACTCTCTTTTGAAACTGCCTTAAGCTACTTACAAGCATTCACAAGAAACTCACATCTGTTTCTCTGAAAGAGAAGCAGTCTGTTCCAACACTTCAATTCACTGTGCGAAGTGCACGGAGTGTTGCTTCACTTTCTAAATGCTGTCCTTTCAGAGAAAATCACTTTCCTTTGAAAGTGCCTTAAGCTACATACAAGCATTCAACAGAAACTCATATGCATTTTTCTGAAAGAGAAACAGTCTGTTCCATCACTTCAATTCACTGCGCGAAGTGAATGGAGTGTTGCTTCACTTTCTAAATGCTGTCCTTTCAGAGAAAATCACTTTCCTTTGAAAGTGCCTTAAGCTACTTACAAGCATTCAACAGAAATTCACATGCGTTTCTCTGAAAGAGAAGCAGTCTATTCCAACAGTTCAATTCACTGTGCGAAGTGAATGGAGTGTTGTTTCATTTTCTAAATGCTCTCCTATTAGAGTCAATCACTCTCTTTTGAAACTGCCTTAAGCGACTTACAAGCATTCACTAGAAACTCACATCTTTTTCTCTGAAGGAGAAGCAGTCTGTTCCAACATTTCAATTCACTGTGCGAAGTAAATGGAGTGTTCCTTCACATTCTAAATGCTGTAGTTTCAGAGAAAATCACTTTCCTTTGAAAGTGTCTTAAGCTACTTACAAGCATTCACAGGAAACTCAAATGTGTTTCTATGAAAGAGAAGCTGTCTGTTCTAACACTTCAATTCACTGTTCGAAGTGAATGGAGTGTTGCTTCATTTTCTAAATGCTGTCCTTTCAGGGAAAATCACTTTCCTTTGAAAGTGCCTTAAGCTACTTACAAGCATTCAACAGAAATTCACATGCGTTTCTCTGAAAGAGAAGCAGTCTGTTCCAACACTTCAAATCACTGTGCGAAGTGAATGGAGTGTTGCTTCACTTTCTAAATGCTGTCCTTTCAGAGAAAATCACTTTCCTTTGAAAGTGCCTTAAGCTACTTACAAGCATTCAACAGAAATTCACATGCATTTCTCTGAAAGAGAAGCAGTCTGTTCCAACACTTCAATTCACTGTGCGAAGTGAGTGGAGTGTTGCTTCACTTTGTATATGCTCTCCTTTTAGAGAAAATCACTCTCTTTGAAACTGCATTAAGCTACTTACAAGCATTCAACAGAAATTCACATGCGATTCTCGGAAAGAGAAGCAGTCTGTTCCAACACTTCAATTCACTGTGCGAAGTGAATGGAGTGTTGCTTCACTTTCTAAATGCTCTCCTTTTAGAGAAAATCACTCTCTTTTGAAACTGCCTTAAGTGACTTACAAGCATTCACAAGAAACTCACATCTTTTTCTTTGAAGGAGAAGCAGTCTGTTCCAACACTTCAATTCACTGTGCGAAGTGAATGGAGTGTTCCTTCACATTCTAAATGCTGTCCTTTCAGAGAAAATCACTTTCCTTTGAAAGTGTCTTACGCTACTTACAAGCATTCACAGGAAACTCAAATGTGTTTCTATGAAAGAGAAGCTGTCTGTTCCAACACTTCAATTCACTGTGCGAAGTGAATGGAGTGTTGCTTCACTTTCTGAATGCTGTCCTTTCAGAGAAAATCACTTTCCTTTGAAAGTGACTTAAGCTACTTACAAGCATTCAACAGAAATTCACATGCGTTTCTCTGAAAGAGAAGCAGTCTGTTCCAACACTTCAATTCACTGTGCGAAGTGAATGGAGTGTTGCTTTACTTTCTATATGCTCTCCTTTTAGAGAAAATCACTCTCTTTTGAAACTGCCTTAAGCTACTTACAAGCATTCACAAGAAGCTCACATCTGTTTCTCTGAAAGAGAAGCAGTCTGTTCCAACACTTCAATTCACTGTGCAAAGTGAATGGAGTATTGCTTCACTTTCTAAATGCTGTCCTTTCAGAGAAAATCACTTTCCTTTGAAAGTGCCTTGAGCTACTTACAAGCATTCAACAGAAATTCACATGCGTTTCTCTGAAAGAGAAGCAGCCTGTTCCAACACTTCAATTCACTGTGCGAAGTGAATGGAGTGTTGCTTCACTTTCTATATGCTCTCCTGTTAGAGAAAATCACTCTCTTTTGAAACTGCCTTAAGCTTCTTACAAGCATTCACAAGAAACATCTGTTTCTCTGAAAGAGAAGCAGTCTGTTCCAACACTTCAATTCACTGTGCGAAGTGAATGGAGTGTTGCTTCACTTTCTAAATGCTGTCCTTACAGAGAAAATCACTTTCCATTGAAAGTGCCTTAAGCTACTTACAAGCTTTCAACAGAAATTTACATGCATTTCTCTGAAAGAGAAGCAGTCTGTTCCAACTCTTCAATTCACTGTGCGAAGTGAATGGATTGTTGCTTCCCTTTCTATTTGCTCTCCTTTTAGAGAAAATCACTCTCTTTTGAAACTGCCTTTAGCTACTTACAAGCATTCACAAGAAACTCACAACTGTTTCTCTGAAAGAAAAGCAGTCTGTTCCAACACTTCAATTCACTGTGCGAAGTGAATGGAGTGTTGCTTCACTTTCTAAATGCTGTCCTTTCAGAGAAAATCACTTTCCTTTGAAAGTGCCTTAAGCTACATACAAGCATTCAACAGAAACTCACGTGCATTTTTCTGAAAGAGAAGCAGTCTGTTCCATCACTTCAATTCACTGTGCGAAGTGAATGGAGTGTTGCTTCACTTTCTAAATGCTGTCCTTTCAGAGAAAATCACTTTCCTTTGAAAGTGCCTTAAGCTACTTACAAGCATTCAACAGAAATTCACATGCGTTTCTCTGAAAGAGAAGCAGTCTGTTCCAACACTTCAATTCACTGTGCGAAGTGAATGGAGTGTTGCTTCACTTTCTAAATGCTGTCCTTTCAGAGAAAATCACTTTCCTTTGAAAGTGCCTTAAGCTACTTACAAGCATTCAACAGAAATTCACATGCATTTCTCTGAAAGAGAAGCAGTCTGTTCCAACTCTTCAACTCACTGTGCGAAGTGAGTGGAGTGTTGCTTCACTTTCTATATGCTCTCCTTTTAGAGAAAATCACTCTCTTTTGAAACTGCCTTAAGCTACTTACAAGCATTCAACAGAAATTCACATGCGATTCTCTGAAAGAGAAGCAGTCTGTTCAAACACTTCAATTCACTGTGCGAAGTGAGTGGAGTGTTGCTTCACTTTCTATATGCTCTCCTTTTAGAGAAAATCACTCTCTTTTGAAACTGCCTTAAGCTACTTACAAGCATTCAACAGAAATTCACATGCGATTCTCTGAAAGAGAAGCAGTCTGTTCCAACACTTCAATTCCCTGTGCGAAGTGAATGGAGTGTTGCTTCACTTTCTAAATGCTCTCCTTTTAGAGAAAATCACTTTCTTTTGAAACTGCCTTAAGCGACTTACAAGCATTCACAAGAAACTCACATCTTTTTCTTTGAAGGAGAAGCAGTCTGTTCCAAAACTTCAATTCATTTGCGAAGTGAATGGAGTGTTCCTTCACATTCTAAATGCTGTAGTTTCAGAGAAAATCACTTTCCTTTGAAAGTGTCTTACGCTACTTACAAGCATTCACAGGAAACTCAAATGTGTTTCTATGAAAGAGAAGCTGTCTGTTCCAACACTTCAATGCACTGTGCGAAGTGAATGGAGTGTTGCTTCAATTTCTGAATTCTGTCCTTTCAGAGAAAATCACTTTCCTTTGAAAGTGCCTTAAGCTACTTACAAGCATTCAACAGAAATTCACATGCGTTTCTCTGAAAGAGAAGCAGTCTGTTCCAACACTTCAATTCACTGTGCGAAGTGAATGGAGTGTTGCTTCACTTTCTATATGCTCTCCTTTTAGAGAAAATCACTCTCTTTTGAAACTGCCTTAAGCTACTAACAAGCATTCACAAGAAGCTCACATCTGTTTCTCTGAAAGAGAAGCAGTCTGTTCCAACACTTCAATTCACTGTGCGAAGTGAATGGAGTATTGCTTCACTTTCTAAATGCTGTCCTTTCAGAGAAAATCACTTTTCTTTGAAAGTGCCTTAAGCTACTTACAAGCATTCAACAGAAATTCACATGCGTTTCTCTGAAAGAGAAGCAGCCTGTTCCAACATTCAATTCACTGTGCGAAGTGAATGGAGTGTTGCTTCACTTTCTATATGCTCTCCTTTTAGAGAAAATCACTCTCTTTTGAAACTGCCTTAAGCTTCTTACAAGCATTCACAAGAAACTCATATCTGTTTCTCTGAAAGAGAAGCAGTCTGTTCCAACACTTCAATTCACTGTGCGAAGTGAATGGAGTGTTGCTTCACTTTCTAAATGCTGTCCTTTTAGAGAAAATCACTCTCTTTTGAAACTGCCTTAAGCTAGTTACAAGCATTCACAAGAAACTCACATCTGTTTCTCTGAAAGAGAACCTGTCTGTTCCAACACTTCAATTCACTGTGCGAAGTGAATGGAGTGTTGCTTCACTTTCTAAATGCTGTCCTTACAGAGAAAATCACTTTCCATTGAAAGTGCCTTAAGCTACTTACAAGCTTTCAACAGAAATTCACATGCATTTCTCTGAAAGAGAAGCAGTCTGTTCCAACTCTTCAATTCACTGTGCGAAGTGAATGGATTGTTGCTTCCCTTTCTATTTGCTCTCCTTTCAGAGAAAATCACTCTCTTTTGAAACTGCCTTAAGCTACTTACAAACATTCACAAGAAACTCACATCTGTTTCTCTGAAAGAGAAGCAGTCTGTTCCCACACTTCAATTCACTGTGCGAAGTGAATGGACTGTTGCTTCACTTTCTAAATGCTGTCCTTTCAGAGAAAATCACTTTCCTTTGAAAGTGCCTTAAGCTACATACAAGCATTCAACAGAAACTCACATGCATTTTTCTGAAAGAGAAGCAGTCTGTTCCATCAGTTCAATTCACTGTGCGAAGTGAATGGAGTGTTGCTTCACTTTCTAAATGCTGTCCTTTCAGAGAAAATCACTTTCCTTTGAAAGTGCCTTAAGCTACTTACAAGCATTCAACAGAAATTCACATGCGTCTCTCTGAAAGAGAAGCAGTCTGTTCCAACACTTCAATTCACTGTGCGAAGTGAATGGAGTGTTGTTTCATTTTCTAAATGCTCTCCTATTAGAGTCAATCACTCTCTTTTGAAACTGCCTTAAGCGACTTACAAGCATTCACAAGAAACTCACATCTTTTTCTCTGAAGGAGAAGCAGTCCGTTCCAACACTTCAATTCACTGTGCGAAGTGAATGGAGTGTTCCTTCACATTCTAAATGCTGTAGTTTCAGAGAAAATCACTTTCCTTTTTTAAGTGTCTTAAGCTACTTACAAGCATTCACAGGAAACTCAAATGTGTTTCTATGAAAGAGAAGCTGTCTGTTCTAACACTTCAATTCACTGTGCGAAGTGAATGGAGTGTTGCTTCATTTTCTAAATGCTGTCCTTTCAGGGAAAATCACTTTCCTTTGAAAGTGCCTTAAGCTACTTACAAGCATTCAACAGAAATTCACATGCATATCTCTGAAAGAGAAGCAGTCTGTTCCAACACTTCAATTCACTGTGCGAAGTGAATGGAGTGTTGCTTCACTTTCTAAATGCTGTCCTTTCAGAGAAAATCACTTTCCTTTGAAAGTGCCTTAAGCTACTTACAAGCATTCAACAGAAATTCACATGCATTTCTCTGAAAGAGAAGCAGTCTGTTCCAACACTTCAATTCACTGTGCGAAGTGAGTGGAGTGTTGCTTCACTTTCTATATGCTCTCCTTTTAGAGAAAATCACTCTCTTTTGAAACAGCCTTAAGCTACTTACAAGCATTCACAAGAAACTCACATCTGTTTCTCTGAAAGAGAAGCAGTCTGTTCCAACACTTCAATTCACTGTGCGAAGTGAATGGAGTGTTGCTTCTCTTTCTAAATGCTGTCCTTTCAGAGAAAATTACTTTCCTTTGAAAGTGCCTAAAGATACTTACAAGCATTCAACAGAAATTCACATGAATTTCTCTGAAAGAGAAGCAGTCTGTTCCAACACTTCAATTCACTGTGCATAGAGAATGGAGTGTTGCTTCACTTTCTAAATGCTGACCTTTCAGAGAAAATCACTTTCCTTTGAAAGTGCTTTAAGGTACTTACAAGCATTTAACAGAAATTCACATGCGTTTCTCTGAAAGAGAAGCAGTCTGTTCCAACACTTCAATTCACTGTGCGAAGTGAATGGAGTGTTGCTTCACTTTCTAAATGTTTTTCTTTTAGAGAAAATCACTTTCCTTTGAAAGTGTCTTAAGCTACTTACAAGCATTAAACAGAAATTCACATGCGTTTCTCTGAAAGAGAAGCAGTCTGTTCCAACACTTCAATTCACTGTGCGAAGTGAATGGAGTGTTGCTTCACTTTCTAAATGTTGTCCTTTCAGAGAAAATCATTTCCCTTTGAAAGTGCCTGAAGCTAATTACAAGCATTCAACAGAAATTCACATGCGTTTCTCTGAAAGAGAAGCAGTCTGTTCCCACACTTCAATTCACTGTGCAAAGTGAATGGAGTGTTGCTTCACTTTCGAAATGCTGTCCTTTCAGAGAAAATCACTTTCCTTTGAAAGTGCCTTAAGCTACTTACAAGCATTCAACAGAAATTCACATGCGTTTCTCTGAAAGAGAAGCAGTCTGTTCCAACACTTCAATTCACTGTGCGAAGTGAATGGAGTGTTGCTTCACTTTCTAAATGCTGTCCTTTCAGAGAAAATCACTTTCCTTTGAAAGTGCCTTAAGCTACTTACAAGCATTCAACAGAAATTCACATGCGTTTCTCTGAAAGAGAAGCAGTCTGTTCCAACACTTAAATTCACTGTGCGAATTGAATGGAGTGTTGCTTCACTTTCTAAATGCTGTCCTTTCAGAGAAAATCACTTTCCTTTGAAAGTGCCTTAAGCTACTTACAAGCATTCAACAGAAATTCACATGCGTTTCTCTGAAAGAGAAGCAGTCTGTTCCAACACTTCAATTCACTGTGCGAAGTGAATGGAGTGTTGCTTCACTTTCTAAATGCTGTAGTTTCAGAGAAAATCACTTTCCTTTGAAAGTGTCTTACGCTACTTACAAGCATTCACAGGAAACTCAAATGTGTTTCTATGAAAGAGAAGCTGTCTGTTCCAACACTTCAATGCACTGTGCGAAGTGA
Organism: Myodes glareolus; assembly: GCF_982192425.1. Taxonomy (NCBI): domain Eukaryota; kingdom Metazoa; phylum Chordata; class Mammalia; order Rodentia; family Cricetidae; genus Myodes; species Myodes glareolus. The sequence continues at coordinate 757,949 of NC_142048.1, read as the reverse complement.
ATGGAGTGTTGCTTCAATTTCTGAATTCTGTCCTTTCAGAGAAAATCACTTTCCTTTGAAAGTGCCTTAAGCTACTTACAAGCATTCAACAGAAATTCACATGCGTTTCTCTGAAAGAGAAGCAGTCTGTTCCAACACTTCAATTCACTGTGCGAAGTGAATGGAGTGTTGCTTCACTTTCTATATGCTCTCCTTTTAGAGAAAATCACTCTCTTTTGAAACTGCCTTAAGCTACTAACAAGCATTCACAAGAAGCTCACATCTGTTTCTCTGAAAGAGAAGCAGTCTGTTCCAACACTTCAATTCACTGTGCGAAGTGAATGGAGTATTGCTTCACTTTCTAAATGCTGTCCTTTCAGAGAAAATCACTTTTCTTTGAAAGTGCCTTAAGCTACTTACAAGCATTCAACAGAAATTCACATGCGTTTCTCTGAAAGAGAAGCAGCCTGTTCCAACATTCAATTCACTGTGCGAAGTGAATGGAGTGTTGCTTCACTTTCTATATGCTCTCCTTTTAGAGAAAATCACTCTCTTTTGAAACTGCCTTAAGCTTCTTACAAGCATTCACAAGAAACTCATATCTGTTTCTCTGAAAGAGAAGCAGTCTGTTCCAACACTTCAATTCACTGTGCGAAGTGAATGGAGTGTTGCTTCACTTTCTAAATGCTGTCCTTTTAGAGAAAATCACTCTCTTTTGAAACTGCCTTAAGCTAGTTACAAGCATTCACAAGAAACTCACATCTGTTTCTCTGAAAGAGAACCTGTCTGTTCCAACACTTCAATTCACTGTGCGAAGTGAATGGAGTGTTGCTTCACTTTCTAAATGCTGTCCTTACAGAGAAAATCACTTTCCATTGAAAGTGCCTTAAGCTACTTACAAGCTTTCAACAGAAATTCACATGCATTTCTCTGAAAGAGAAGCAGTCTGTTCCAACTCTTCAATTCACTGTGCGAAGTGAATGGATTGTTGCTTCCCTTTCTATTTGCTCTCCTTTCAGAGAAAATCACTCTCTTTTGAAACTGCCTTAAGCTACTTACAAACATTCACAAGAAACTCACATCTGTTTCTCTGAAAGAGAAGCAGTCTGTTCCCACACTTCAATTCACTGTGCGAAGTGAATGGACTGTTGCTTCACTTTCTAAATGCTGTCCTTTCAGAGAAAATCACTTTCCTTTGAAAGTGCCTTAAGCTACATACAAGCATTCAACAGAAACTCACATGCATTTTTCTGAAAGAGAAGCAGTCTGTTCCATCAGTTCAATTCACTGTGCGAAGTGAATGGAGTGTTGCTTCACTTTCTAAATGCTGTCCTTTCAGAGAAAATCACTTTCCTTTGAAAGTGCCTTAAGCTACTTACAAGCATTCAACAGAAATTCACATGCGTCTCTCTGAAAGAGAAGCAGTCTGTTCCAACACTTCAATTCACTGTGCGAAGTGAATGGAGTGTTGTTTCATTTTCTAAATGCTCTCCTATTAGAGTCAATCACTCTCTTTTGAAACTGCCTTAAGCGACTTACAAGCATTCACAAGAAACTCACATCTTTTTCTCTGAAGGAGAAGCAGTCCGTTCCAACACTTCAATTCACTGTGCGAAGTGAATGGAGTGTTCCTTCACATTCTAAATGCTGTAGTTTCAGAGAAAATCACTTTCCTTTTTTAAGTGTCTTAAGCTACTTACAAGCATTCACAGGAAACTCAAATGTGTTTCTATGAAAGAGAAGCTGTCTGTTCTAACACTTCAATTCACTGTGCGAAGTGAATGGAGTGTTGCTTCATTTTCTAAATGCTGTCCTTTCAGGGAAAATCACTTTCCTTTGAAAGTGCCTTAAGCTACTTACAAGCATTCAACAGAAATTCACATGCATATCTCTGAAAGAGAAGCAGTCTGTTCCAACACTTCAATTCACTGTGCGAAGTGAATGGAGTGTTGCTTCACTTTCTAAATGCTGTCCTTTCAGAGAAAATCACTTTCCTTTGAAAGTGCCTTAAGCTACTTACAAGCATTCAACAGAAATTCACATGCATTTCTCTGAAAGAGAAGCAGTCTGTTCCAACACTTCAATTCACTGTGCGAAGTGAGTGGAGTGTTGCTTCACTTTCTATATGCTCTCCTTTTAGAGAAAATCACTCTCTTTTGAAACAGCCTTAAGCTACTTACAAGCATTCACAAGAAACTCACATCTGTTTCTCTGAAAGAGAAGCAGTCTGTTCCAACACTTCAATTCACTGTGCGAAGTGAATGGAGTGTTGCTTCTCTTTCTAAATGCTGTCCTTTCAGAGAAAATTACTTTCCTTTGAAAGTGCCTAAAGATACTTACAAGCATTCAACAGAAATTCACATGAATTTCTCTGAAAGAGAAGCAGTCTGTTCCAACACTTCAATTCACTGTGCATAGAGAATGGAGTGTTGCTTCACTTTCTAAATGCTGACCTTTCAGAGAAAATCACTTTCCTTTGAAAGTGCTTTAAGGTACTTACAAGCATTTAACAGAAATTCACATGCGTTTCTCTGAAAGAGAAGCAGTCTGTTCCAACACTTCAATTCACTGTGCGAAGTGAATGGAGTGTTGCTTCACTTTCTAAATGTTTTTCTTTTAGAGAAAATCACTTTCCTTTGAAAGTGTCTTAAGCTACTTACAAGCATTAAACAGAAATTCACATGCGTTTCTCTGAAAGAGAAGCAGTCTGTTCCAACACTTCAATTCACTGTGCGAAGTGAATGGAGTGTTGCTTCACTTTCTAAATGTTGTCCTTTCAGAGAAAATCATTTCCCTTTGAAAGTGCCTGAAGCTAATTACAAGCATTCAACAGAAATTCACATGCGTTTCTCTGAAAGAGAAGCAGTCTGTTCCCACACTTCAATTCACTGTGCAAAGTGAATGGAGTGTTGCTTCACTTTCGAAATGCTGTCCTTTCAGAGAAAATCACTTTCCTTTGAAAGTGCCTTAAGCTACTTACAAGCATTCAACAGAAATTCACATGCGTTTCTCTGAAAGAGAAGCAGTCTGTTCCAACACTTCAATTCACTGTGCGAAGTGAATGGAGTGTTGCTTCACTTTCTAAATGCTGTCCTTTCAGAGAAAATCACTTTCCTTTGAAAGTGCCTTAAGCTACTTACAAGCATTCAACAGAAATTCACATGCGTTTCTCTGAAAGAGAAGCAGTCTGTTCCAACACTTAAATTCACTGTGCGAATTGAATGGAGTGTTGCTTCACTTTCTAAATGCTGTCCTTTCAGAGAAAATCACTTTCCTTTGAAAGTGCCTTAAGCTACTTACAAGCATTCAACAGAAATTCACATGCGTTTCTCTGAAAGAGAAGCAGTCTGTTCCAACACTTCAATTCACTGTGCGAAGTGAATGGAGTGTTGCTTCACTTTCTAAATGCTGTCCTTTCAGAGAAAATCACTTTCCTTTGAAAGTGCCTTAAGCTACTTACAAGCATTCACAAGAAACTCACATGCATTTTTCTGAAAGAGAAGCAGTCTGTTCCAACACTTCAATTCACTGTGCGAAGTGAATGGAGTGTTGCTTCACTTTCTAAATGCTGTCTTTTCAGAGAAAATCACTTTCCTTTGAAAGTGCCTTAAGCTACTTACAAGCATTCAACAGAAATTCACATGCATTTCTCTGAAAGAGAAGCAGTCTGTTCCAACACTTCAATTCACTGTGCGAAGTGAATGGAGTGTTGCTTCACTTTCTATATGCTCTCCTTTTAGAGAAAATCACTCTCTTTTGAAACTGCCTTAAGCTACTTACAAGCATTCACAAGAAACTCACATCTGTTTCTCTGAAAGAGAAGCAGTCTGTTCCAACACTTCAATTCACTGTGCGTAGTGAATGGAGTGTTGCTTCACTTTCTAAATGCTGTCCTATCAGAGAAAATCACTTTCCTTTGAAAGTGCCTTTAGCTACTTACAAGCATTTAACAGAAATTCACACGCGTTTCTCTGAAAGAGAAGCAGTCTGTTCCAACACTTCAATTCACTGTGCGTAGTGAATGGAATGTTGCTTCACTTTGTACATGCTGTCTTTTCAGAGAAAATCACACTCTTTTGAAACTGCCTTAAGCTACTTACAAGCATTCACAAGAAACTCACATCTAATTCTCTGAAAGAGAAGCAGTCTGTTCCAACACTTCAATTCACTGTGCGAAGTGAATGGAGTGTTGCTTCTCTTTCTAAATGCTGTCCTTTCAGAGAAAATCACTTTCCTTTGAAAGTGCCTTAAGCTACATACAAGCATTCAACAGAAACTCACATGCATTTTTCTGAAAGAGAAGCAATCTGTTCCATCAGTTCAATTCACTGTGCGAAGTGAATGGAGTGTTGCTTCACTTTCTAAATGCTGTCCTTTCAGAGAAAATCACTTTCCTTTGAAAGTGCCTTAAGCTACTTACAAGCATTCAACAGAAATTTTCATGCGTTTCTCTGAAAGAGAAGCAGTCTGTTCCAACACTTCAATTCACTGTGCGAAGTGAATGGAGTGATGTTTCATTTTCTAAATGCTCTCCTATTAGAGTCAATCACTCTCTTTTGAAACTGCCTTAAGCGACTTACAAGCATTCACAAAAAACTCACATCTTTTTCTCTGAAGGAGAAGCAGTCTGTTCCAACACTTCAATTCATTGTGCGAAGTGAATTGAGTGTTGCGTCACTTTCTATATGCTCTCCTTTTAGAGAAAATCACTCTCTTTTGAAACTGCCTTAAGCTACTTACAAGCATTCACAAGAAACTCACATCTGTTTCTCTGAAAGAGAAGCAGTCTGTTCCAACACTTCAATTCACTGTGCGAACTGAATGGAGTGTTGCTTCACTTTCTAAATGCTGTCCTTTCAGAGAAAATCACTTTCCTTTGAAAGTGCCTTTAGCTACTTACAAGCATTCAACCTAAATTCACATGCATTTCTCTGAAAGAGAAGCAGTCTGTTCCAACACTTCAATTCACTGTGCGAAGTGAATGGAGTGCTGCTTCACTTTCTATATGCTCTCCTTTTAGAGAAAATCACTCTCTTTTGAAACTGCCTTAAGCGACTTACAAGCATTAACAAGAAACTCACATCTTTTTCTCTGAAAGAGAAGCAGTCTGTTCCAACACTTCAATTCACTGTGCGAAGTGAATGGAGTGTTCCTTCACATTCTAAATGCTGTAGTTTCAGAGAAAATCACTTTCCTTTGAAAGTGCCTTAAGCTACTTACAAGCATTCAACAGAAATTCACATGCGTTTCTCTGAAAGAGAAGCAGTCTGTTCCATCACTTCAATTCACTGTGAGAAGTGAATGGAGTGTTGCTTCACTTTCTAAATGCTGTCCTTTCAGAGAAAATCACTTTCCTTTGAAAGTGCCTTAAGCTACTTATAAGCATTCAACAGAAACTCACATGCGTTTCTCTGAAAGAGAAGCAGTCTGTTCCAACACTTCAATTCACTGTGCGAAGTGAATGGAGTGTTGCTTCACTTTCTAAATGTTTTCCTTTCAGAGAAAATCACTTTCCTTTGAAAGTGTCTTAAGCTACTTACAAGCATTCAACAGATTTTCACATGCGTTTATCTGAAAGAGAAGCAGTCTGTTCCAACACTTCAATTCACTGTGCGTAGTGAATGGAGTGTTGCTTCACTTTCTATATGCTCTCCTTTTAGAGAAAATCACTCTCTTTTGAAACTGCCTTAAGCTACTTACAAGCATTCACAAGAAACTCACATCTTTTTCTCTGAAAGAGAAGCAGTCTGTTCCAACACTTCAATTCACTGTGCGAAGTGAATGGAGTGTTGCTTCACTTTCTAAATGTTGTCCTTTCAGAGAAAATCATTTCCCTTTGAAAGTGCCTGAAGCTAATTACAAGCATTCAACAGAAATTCACATGCGTTTCTCTGAAAGAGAAGCAGTCTGTTCCCACACTTCAATTCACTGTGCAAAGTGAATGGAGTGTTGCTTCACTTTCGAAATGCTGTCCTTTCAGAGAAAATCACTTTCCTTTGAAAGTGCCTTAAGCTATTTACAAGCATTCAACAGAAATTCACATGCGTTTCTCTGAAAGAGAAGCAGTCTGTTCCAACACTTAAATTCACTGAGCGAATTGAATGGAGTGTTGCTTCACTTTCTAAATGCTGTCCTTTCAGAGAAAATCACTTTCCTTTGAAAGTGCCTTAAGCTACTTACAAGCATTCAACAGAAATTCACATGCGTTTCTCTGAAAGAGAAGCAGTCTGTTCCAACACTTCAATTCACTGTGCGAAGTGAATGGAGTGTTGCTTCACTTTCTAAATGCTGTCCTTTCAGAGAAAATCACTTTCCTTTGAAAGTGCCTTAAGCTACTTACAAGCATTCACAAGAAACTCACATGCATTTTTCTGAAAGAGAAGCAGTCTGTTCCAACACTTCAATTCACTGTGCGAAGTGAATGGAGTGTTGCTTCACTTTCTAAATGCTGTCCTTTCAGAGAAAATCACTTTCCTTTGAAAGTGCCTTAAGCTACTTACAAGCATAAAACAGAAATTCACATGCATTTCTCTGAAAGAGAAGCAGTCTGTTCCAACACTTCAATTCACTGGGCGAAGTGAGTGGAGTGTTGCTTCACTTTCTATATGCTCTCCTTTTAGAGAAAATCACTCTCTTTTGAAACTGCCTTAAGCTACTTACAAGCATTCACAAGAAACTCACATCTGTTTCTCTGAAAGAGAAGCAGTCTGTTCCAACACTTCAATTCACTGTGCGAAGTGAATGGAGTGTTGCTTCTCTTTCTAAATGCTGTCCTTTCAGAGAAAATTACTTTCCTTTGAAAGTGCCTAAAGATACTTACAAGCATTCAACAGAAATTCACATGAATTTCTCTGAAAGAGAAGCAGTCTGTTCCAACACTTCAATTCACTGTGCATAGAGAATGGAGTGTTGCTTCACTTTCTAAATGCTGACCTTTCAGAGAAAATCACTTTCCTTTGAAAGTGCTTTAAGGTACTTACAAGCATTTAACAGAAATTCACATGCGTTTCTCTGAAAGAGAAGCAGTCTGTTCCAACACTTCCATTCACTGTGCGAAGTGAATGGAGTGTTGCTTCACTTTCTAAATGTTTTTCTTTCAGAGAAAATCACTTTCCTTTGAAAGTGTCTTAAGCTACTTACAAGCATTCAACAGAAATTCACATGCGTTTCTCTGAAAGAGAAGCAGTCTGTTCCAACACTTCAATTCACTGTGCGTAGTGAATGGAGTATTGCTTCACTTTCTAAATGCTGTCATTTCAGAGAAAATCACTTTCCTTTGAAAGTGCCTTAAGCTACTTACAAGCATTCAACAGAAATTCACATGCATTTCTCTGAAAGAGAAGCAGTCTGTTCCAACACTTCAATTCACTGTGCGAAGTGAGTGGAGTGTTGCTTCACTTTCTATATGCTCTCCTTTTAGAGAAAATCACTCTCTTTTGAAACTGCCTTAAGCTACTTACAAGCATTCAACAGAAATTCACATGCGATTCTCTGAAAGAGAAGCAGTCTGTTCAAACACTTCAATTCACTGTGCGAAGTGAGTGGAGTGTTGCTTCACTTTCTATATGCTCTCCTTTTAGAGAAAATCACTCTCTTTTGAAACTGCCTTAAGCTACTTACAAGCATTCAACAGAAATTCACATGCGATTCTCTGAAAGAGAAGCAGTCTGTTCCAACACTTCAATTCCCTGTGCGAAGTGAATGGAGTGTTGCTTCACTTTCTAAATGCTCTCCTTTTAGAGAAAATCACTCTCTTTTGAAACTGCCTTAAGCGACTTACAAGCATTCACAAGAAACTCACATCTTTTTCTTTGAAGGAGAAGCAGTCTGTTCCAACACTTCAATTCACTGTGCGAAGTGAATGGAGTGTTCCTTCACATTCTAAATGCTGTAGTTTCAGAGAAAATCACTTTCCTTTGAAAGTGTCTTACGCTACTTACAAGCATTCACAAGAAACTCAAATGTGTTTCTATGAAAGAGAAGCTGTCTGTTCCAACACTTCAATTCACTGTGCGAAGTGAATGGAGTGTTGCTTCAATTTCTGAATTCTGTCCTTTCAGAGAAAATCACTTTCCTTTGAAAGTGCCTTAAGCTACTTACAAGCATTCAACAGAAATTCACATGCGTTTCTCTGAAAGAGAAGCAGTCTGTTCCAACACTTCAATTCACTGTGCGAAGTGAATGGAGTGTTGCTTCACCTTCTATATGCTCTCCTTTTAGAGAAAATCACTCTCTTTTGAAACTGCCTTAAGCTACTAACAAGCATTCACAAGAAGCTCACATCTGTTTCTCTGAAAGAGAAGCAGTCTGTTCCAACACTTCAATTCACTGTGCGAAGTGAATGGAGTATTGCTTCACTTTCTAAATGCTGTCCTTTCAGAGAAAATCACTTTTCTTTGAAAGTGCCTTAAGCTACTTACAAGCATTCAACAGAAATTCATATGCGTTTCTCTGAAAGAGAAGCAGCCTGTTCCAACATTCAATTCACTGTGCGAAGTGAATGGAGTGTTGCTTCACTTTCTATATGCTCTCCTTTTAGAGAAAATCACTCTCTTTTGAAACTGCCTTAAGCTTCTTACAAGCATTCACAAGAAACTCATATCTGTTTCTCTGAAAGAGAAGCAGTCTGTTCCAACACTTCAATTCACTGTGCGAAGTGAATGGAGTGTTGCCTCACTTTCTAAATGCTGTCCTTTTAGAGAAAATCACTCTCTTTTGAAACTGCCTTAAGCTAGTTACAAGCATTCACAAGAAACTCACATCTGTTTCTCTGAAAGAGAACCTGTCTGTTCCAACACTTCAATTCACTGTGCGAAGTGAATGGAGTGTTGCTTCACTTTCTAAATGCTGTCCTTACAGAGAAAATCACTTTCCATTGAAAGTGCCTTAAGCTACTTACAAGCTTTCAACAGAAATTCACATGCATTTCTCTGAAAGAGAAGCAGTCTGTTCCAACTCTTCAATTCACTGTGCGAAGTGAATGGATTGTTGCTTCCCTTTCTATTTGCTCTCCTTTTAGAGAAAAACACTCTCTTTTGAAACTGCCTTAAGCTACTTACAAACATTCACAAGAAACTCACATCTGTTTCTCTGAAAGAGAAGCAGTCTGTTCCAACACTTCAATTCACTGTGCGAAGTGAATGGAGTGTTACTTCACTTTCTAAATGCTGTCCTTTCAGAGAAAATCACTTTCCTTTGAAAGTGCCTTAAGCTACATACAAGCATTCAACAGAAACTCACATGGATTTTTCTGAAAGAGAAGCAGTCTGTTCCATCAGTTCAATTCACTGTGCGAAGTGAATGGAGTGTTGCTTCACTTTCTAAATGCTGTCCTTTCAGAGAAAATCACTTTCCTTTGAAAGTGCCTTAAGCTACTTACAAGCATTCAACAGAAATTCACATGCGTCTCTCTGAAAGAGAAGCAGTCTGTTCCAACACTTCAATTCACTGTGCGAAGTGAATGGAGTGTTGTTTCATTTTCTAAATGCTCTCCTATTAGAGTCAATCACTCTCTTTTGAAACTGCCTTAAGCGACTTACAAGCATTCACAAGAAACTCACATCTTTTTCTCTGAAGGAGAAGCAGTCCGTTCCAACACTTCAATTCACTGTGCGAAGTGAATGGAGTGTTCCTTCACATTCTAAATGCTGTAGTTTCAGAGAAAATCACTTTCCTTTGAAAGTGTCTTAAGCTACTTACAAGCATTCACAGGAAACTCAAATGTGTTTCTATGAAAGAGAAGCTGTCTGTTCTAACACTTCAATTCACTGTGCGAAGTGAATGGAGTGTTGCTTCAATTTCTGAATTCTGTCCTTTCAGAGAAAATCACTTTCCTTTGAAAGTGCCTTAAGCTACTTACAAGCATTCAACAGAAATTCACATGCGTTTCTCTGAAAGAGAAGCAGTCTGTTCCAACACTTCAATTCACTGTGCGAAGTGAATGGAGTGTTGCTTCACTTTCTATATGCTCTCCTTTTAGAGAAAATCACTCTCTTTTGAAACTGCCTTAAGCTACTAACAAGCATTCACAAGAAGCTCACATCTGTTTCTCTGAAAGAGAAGCAGTCTGTTCCAACACTTCAATTCACTGTGCGAAGTGAATGGAGTATTGCTTCACTTTCTAAATGCTGTCCTTTCAGAGAAAATCACTTTTCTTTGAAAGTGCCTTAAGCTACTTACAAGCATTCAACAGAAATTCACATGCGTTTCTCTGAAAGAGAAGCAGCCTGTTCCAACATTCAATTCACTGTGCGAAGTGAATGGAGTGTTGCTTCACTTTCTATATGCTCTCCTTTTAGAGAAAATCACTCTCTTTTGAAACTGCCTTAAGCTTCTTACAAGCATTCACAAGAAACTCATATCTGTTTCTCTGAAAGAGAAGCAGTCTGTTCCAACACTTCAATTCACTGTGCGAAGTGAATGGAGTGTTGCTTCACTTTCTAAATGCTGTCCTTTTAGAGAAAATCACTCTCTTTTGAAACTGCCTTAAGCTAGTTACAAGCATTCACAAGAAACTCACATCTGTTTCTCTGAAAGAGAACCTGTCTGTTCCAACACTTCAATTCACTGTGCGAAGTGAATGGAGTGTTGCTTCACATTCTAAATGCTGTCCTTACAGAGAAAATCACTTTCCATTGAAAGTGCCTTAAGCTACTTACAAGCTTTCAACAGAAATTCACATGCATTACTCTGAAAGAGAAGCAGTCTGTTCCAACTCTTCAATTCACTGTGCGAAGTGAATGGATTGTTGCTTCCCTTTCTATTTGCTCTCCTTTTAGAGAAAATCACTCTCTTTTGAAACTGCCTTAAGCTACTTACAAACATTCACAAGAAACTCACATCTGTTTCTCTGAAAGAGAAGCAGTCTGTTCCAACACTTCAATTCACTGTGCGAAGTGAATGGAGTGTTACTTCACTTTCTAAATGCTGTCCTTTCAGAGAAAATCACTTTCCTTTGAAAGTGCCTTAAGCTACATACAAGCATTCAACAGAAACTCACATGCATTTTTTTGAAAGAGAAGCAGTCTGTTCAATCAGTTCAATTCACTGTGCGAAGTGAATGGAGTGTTGCTTCACTTTCTAAATGCTGTCCTTTCAGAGAAAATCACTTTCCTTTGAAAGTGCCTTAAGCTACTTACAAGCATTCAACAGAAATTCACATGCGTCTCTCTGAAAGAGAAGCAGTCTGTTCCAACACTTCAATTCACTGTGCGAAGTGAATGGAGTGTTGTTTCATTTTCTAAATGCTCTCCTATTAGAGTCAATCACTCTCTTTTGAAACTGCCTTAGGCGACTTACAAGCATTCACAAGAAGCTCACATCTTTTTCTCTGAAGGAGAAGCAGTCCGTTCCAACACTTCAATTCACTGTGCGAAGTGAATGGAGTGTTCCTTCACATTCTAAATGCTGTAGTTTCAGAGAAAATCACTTTCCTTTGAAAGTGTCTTAAGCTACTTACAAGCATTCACAGGAAACTCAAATGTGTTTCTATGAAAGAGAAGCTGTCTGTTCTAACACTTCAATTCACTGTGCGAAGTGAATGGAGTGTTGCTTCATTTTCTAAATGCTGTCCTTTCAGGGAAAATCACTTTCCTTTGAAAGTGCCTTAAGCTACTTACAAGCATTCAACAGAAATTCACATGCATATCTCTGAAAGAGAAGCAGTCTGTTCCAACACTTCAATTCACTGTGCGAAGTGAATGGAGTGTTGCTTCACTTTCTAAATGCTGTCCTTTCAGAGAAAATCACTTTCCTTTGAAAGTGCCTTAAGCTACTTACAAGCATTCAACAGAAATTCACATGCATTTCTCTGAAAGAGAAGCAGTCTGTTCCAACACTTCAATTCACTGTGCGAAGTGAGTGGAGTGTTGCTTCACTTTCTATATGCTCTCCTTTTAGAGAAAATCACTCTCTTTTGAAACTGCCTTAAGCTACTTACAAGCATTCACAAGAAACTCACATCTGTTTCTCTGAAAGAGAAGCAGTCTGTTCCAACACTTCAATTCACTGTGCGAAGTGAATGGAGTGTTGCTTCTCTTTCTAAATGCTGTCCTTTCAGAGAAAATTACTTTCCTTTGAAAGTGCCTAAAGATACTTACAAGCATTCAACAGAAATTCACATGAATTTCTCTGAAAGAGAAGCAGTCTGTTCCAACACTTCAATTCACTGTGCATAGAGAATGGAGTGTTGCTTCACTTTCTAAATGCTGACCTTTCAGAGAAAATCACTTTCCTTTGAAAGTGCTTTAAGGTACTTACAAGCATTTAACAGAAATTCACATGCGTTTCTCTGAAAGAGAAGCAGTCTGTTCCAACACTTCCATTCACTGTGCGAAGTGAATGGAGTGTTGCTTCACTTTCTAAATGTTTTTCTTTTAGAGAAAATCACTTTCCTTTGAAAGTGTCTTAAGCTACTTACAAGCATTCAACAGAAATTCACATGCGTTTCTCTGAAAGAGAAGCAGTCTGTTCCAACACTTCAATTCACTGTGCGTAGTGAATGGAGTGTTGCTTCACTTTCTATATGCTCTCCTTTTAGAGAAAATCACTCTCTTTTGAAACTGCCTTAAGCTACTTACAAGCATTCACAAGAAACTCACATCTTTTTCTCTGAAAGAGAAGCAGTCTGTTCCAACACTTCAATTCACTGTGCGAAGTGAATGGAGTGTTGCTTCACTTTCTAAATGTTGTCCTTTCAGAGAAAATCATTTCCCTTTGAAAGTGCCTGAAGCTAATTACAAGCATTCAACAGAAATTCACATGCGTTTCTCTGAAAGAGAAGCAGTCTGTTCCCACACTTCAATTCACTGTGCAAAGTGAATGGAGTGTTGCTTCACTTTCGAAATGCTGTCCTATCAGAGAAAATCACTTTCCTTTGAAAGTGCCTTTAGCTACTTACAAGCATTTAACAGAAATTCACACGCGTTTCTCCGAAAGAGAAGCAGTCTGTTCCAACGCTTCAATTCACTGTGCGTAGTGAATGGAATGTTGCTTCACTTTGTACATGCTGTCTTTTCAGAGAAAATCACACTCTTTTGAAACTGCCTTAAGCTACTTACAAGCATTCACAAGAAACTCACATCTAATTCTCTGAAAGAGAAGCAGTCTGTTCCAACACTTCAATTCACTGTGCGAAGTGAATGGAGTGTTGCTTCTCTTTCTAAATGCTGTCCTTTCAGAAAAAATCACTTTCCTTTGAAAGTGCCTTAAGCTACATACAAGCATTCAACAGAAACTCACATGCATTTTTCTGAAAGAGAAGCAATCTGTTCCATCAGTTCAATTCACTGTGCGAAGTGAATGGAGTGTTGCTTCACTTTCTAAATGCTGTCCTTTCAGAGAAAATCACTTTCCTTTGAAAGTGCCTTAAGCTACTTACAAGCATTCAACAGAAATTCACATGCGTTTCTCTGAAAGAGAAGCAGTCTGTTCCAACACTTCAATTCACTGTGCGAAGTGAATGGAGTGTTGTTTCATTTTCTAAATGCTCTCCTATTAGAGTCAATCACTCTCTTTTGAAACTGCCTTAAGCGACTTACAAGCATTCACAAAAAAGTCACATCTTTTTCTCTGAAGGAGAAGCAGTCTGTTCCAACACTTCAATTCACTGTGCGAAGTGAATTGAGTGTTGCGTCACTTTCTATATGCTCTCCTTTTAGAGAAAATCACTCTCTTTTGAAACTGCCTTAAGCTACTTACAAGCATTCACAAGAAACTCACATCTGTTTCTCTGAAAGAGAAGCAGTCTGTTCCAACACTTCAATTCACTGTGCGAACTGAATGGAGTGTTGCTTCACTTTCTAAATGCTGTCCTTTCAGAGAAAATCACTTTCCTTTGAAAGTGCCTTTAGCTACTTACAAGCATTCAACAGAAATTCACATGCATTTCTCTGAAAGAGAAGCAGTCTGTTCCAACACTTTAATTCACTGTGCGAAGTGAATGGAGAGCTGCTTCACTTTCTATATGCTCTCCTTTTAGAGAAAATCACTCTCTTTTGAAACTGCCTTAAGCGACTTACAAGCATTAACAAGAAACTCACATCTTTTTCTCTGAAAGAGAAGCAGTCTGTTCCAACACTTCAATTCACTGTGCGAAGTGAATGGAGTGTTCCTTCACATTCTAAATGCTGTAGTTTCAGAGAAAATCACTTTCCTTTGAAAGTGTCTTAAGCTACTTACAAGCATTCACAGGAAACTCAAATGTGTTTCTGTGAAAGAGAAGCTGTTTGTTCCATCACTTCAATTCACTGTGAGAAGTGAATGGAGTGTTGCTTCTCTTTCTAAATGCTGTCCTTTCAGAGAAAATCACTTTCCTTTGAAAGTGCCTTAAGCTACTTATAAGCATTCAACAGAAATTCACATGCGTTTCTCTGAAAGAGAAGCAGTCTGTTCCAACACTTCAATTCACTGTGCGAAGTGAATGGAGTGTTGCTTCACTTTCTAAATGTTTTCCTTTCAGAGAAAATCACTTTCCTTTGAAAGTGTCTTAAGCTACTTACAAGCATTCAACAGAAATTCACATGCGTTTCTCTGAAAGAGAAGCAGTCTGTTCCAACACTTCAATTCACTGTGCGAAGTGAGTGGAGTGTTGCTTCACTTTCTATATGCTCTCCTTTTAGAGAAAATCACTCTCTTTTGAAACTGCCTTAAGCTACTTACAAGCATTCACAAGAAACTCACATCTTTTTCTCTGAAAGAGAAGCAGTCTGTTCCAACACTTCAATTCACTGTGCGAAGTGAATGGAGTGTTGCTTCACTTTCTAAATGTTGTCCTTTCAGAGAAAATCATTTCCCTTTGAAAGTGCCTGAAGCTAATTACAAGCATTCAACAGAAATTCACATGCGTTTCTCTGAAAGAGAAGCAGTCTGTTCCCACACTTCAATTCACTGTGCAAAGTGAATGGAGTATTGCTTCACTTTCGAAATGCTGTACTTTCAGAGAAAATCACTTTCCTTTGAAAGTGCCTTAAGCTATTTACAAGCATTCAACAGAAATTCACATGCGTTTCTCTGAAAGAGAAGCAGTCTGTTCCAACACTTCAATTCACTGTGCGAATTGAATGGAGTGTTGCTTCACTTTCTAAATGCTGTCCTTTCAGAGAAAATCACTTTCCTTTGAAAGTGCCTTAAGCTACTTACAAGCATTCAACAGAAATTCACATGCATTTCTCTGAAAGAGAAGCAGTCTGTTCCAACACTTCAATTCACTGTGCGAAGTGAATGGAGTGTTGCTTCACTTTCTATATGCTCTCCTTTTAGAGAAAATCACTCTCTTTTGAAACTGCCTTAAGCTACTTACAAGCATTCACAAGAAACTCACATCTGTTTCTCTGAAAGAGAAGCAGTCTGTTCCAACACTTCAATTCACTGTGCGTAGTGAATGGAGTGTTGCTTCACTTTCTAAATGCTGTCCTATCAGAGAAAATCACTTTCCTTTGAAAGTGCCTTTAGCTACTTACAAGCATTTAACAGAAATTCACACGCGTTTCTCTGAAAGAAAAGCAGTCTGTTCCAACACTTCAATTCACTGTGCGTAGTGAATGGAATGTTGCTTCACTTTGTACATGCTGTCTTTTCAGAGAAAATCACACTCTTTTGAAACTGCCTTAAGCTACTTACAAGCATTCACAAGAAACTCACATCTGATTCTCTGAAAGAGAAGCAGTCTGTTCCAACACTTCAATTCACTGTGCGAAGTGAATGGAGTGTTGCTTCTCTTTCTAAATGCTGTTCTTTCAGAGAAAATTACTTTCCTTTGAAAGAGCCTAAAGATACTTACAAGCATTCAACGGAAATTCACATGAATTTCTCTGAAAGAGAAGCAGTCTGTTCCAACACTTCAATTCACTGTGCATAGAGAATGGAGTGTTGCTTCACTTTCTAAATGCTGTCCTTTCAGAGAAAATCACTTTCCTTTGAAAGTGATTTAAGGTACTTACAAGCATTTAACAGAAATTCACATGCGTTTCTCTGAAAGAGAAGCAGTCTGTTCCAACACTTCAATTCACTGTGCGAAGTGAATGGAGTGTTGCTTCACTTTCTAAATGCTGTCCTTTCAGAGAAAATCACTTTCCTTTGAAAGTGCCTTAAGCTACTTACAAGCATTCAACAGAAATTCACATGCGTTTCTCTGAAAGAGAAGCAGTCTGTTCCAACACTTCAATTCACTGTGCGAAGTGAGTGGAGTGTTGCTTCACTTTCTATATGCTCTCCTTACAGAGAAAATCACTTTCCTTTGAAAGTGCCTTAAGCTACTTACAAGCATTCAACAGAAATTCACATGCGTTTCTCTGAAAGAGAAGCAGTCTGTTCCAACACTTCAATTCACTGTACGAAGTGAATGGAGTGTTGTTTCACTTTCTAAATGCTCTCCTATTAGAGAAAATCACTCTCTTTTGAAACTGCCTTAAACGACTTACAAGCATTCAAAAGAAATTCACATCTTTTTCTCTGAAAGAGAAGCAGTCTGTTCCAACACTTCAATTCACTGTGCGAAGTGAATGGAGTGTTCCTTCACATTCTATATGCTGTAGTTTCAGAGAAATCACTTTCCTTTGAAAGTGTCTTAAGCTACTTACAAGCTTTCACAGGAAACTCAAATGTGTTTCTATGAAAGAGATGCTGTCTGTTCTAACACTTCAATTCACTGTGCGAAGTGAATGGAGTGTTGCTTCATTTTCTAAATGCTGTCCTTTCAGGGAAAATCACTTTCTTTGAAAGTGCCTTAAGCTACTTACAAGCATTCAACAGAAATTCACATGCGTTTCTCTGAAAGAGAAGCAGTCTGTTCCAACACTTCAGTTCACTGTGCGAAGTGAATGGAGTATTGCTTCACTTTCTAAATGCTGTCCTTTCAGAGAAAATCACTTTCCTTTGAAAGTGCCTTAAGCTACTTACAAGCATTCAAAAGAAATTCACATGCATTTTTCTGAAAGAGAAGCATTCTGTTCCAACACTTCAATTCACTGTGCGAAGTGAATGGAGTGTTGCTTCACTTTCTATATGCTCTCCTTTTAGAGAAAATCACTCTCTTTTGAAACTGCCTTAAGCTACTTACAAGCATTCACAAGAAACTCACATCTGTTTCTCTGAAAGCGAAGCAGTCTATTCCAACACTTCAATTCACTGTGCGAAGTGAATGGAGTGCTCCTTCACATTCTAAATGCTGTAGTTTCAGAGAAAATCACTTTCCTTTGAAAGTGTCTTCAGCTACTTAAAAGCTTTCACAGCAAACTCAAATGTGTTTCTATGAAAGAGAAGCTATCTGTTCTATCACTTCAATTCACTCTGCGAAGTGAATGTAGTGTTTCTTCATTTTCTAAATGCTGTCCTTTCAGGGAAAATCACTTTCCTTTGAAAGTGCCTTAAGCTACTTACAAGCATTCAACAGAAATTCACATGCGTTTCTCTGAAAGAGAAGCAGTCTGTTCCAATACTTCAATTCACTGTGCGAAGTGAGTGGAGTGTTGCTTCACTTTCTAAATGCTGTCCTTTCAGAGAAAATCACTTTCCTTTGAAAGTGCCTTAAGCTACTTACAAGCATTCAAAAGAAATTCACATGCATTTCTCTGAAAGAGAAGCAGTCTGTTCCAACACTTCAATTCACTGTGCGAAGTGAATGGAGTGTTGCTTCACTTTCTATATGCTCTCCTTTTAGAGAAAATCACTCTCTTTTGAAACTGCCTTAAGCTACTTACAAGCATTCACAAGAAACTCACATCTGTTTCTCTGAAAGAGAAGCAGTCTGTTCTAACACTTCAATTCACTGTGCGAAGTGAATGGTTGTGTTGCTTCTCTTTATAAATGCTGTCTTTTCAGAGAAAATTACTTTCCTTTGAAAGTGCCAAAAGATACTTACAAGCATTCAACAGAAATTCACATGCATTTCTCTGAAAGAGAAGCTGTCTGTTCCAACACTTCAACTCACTGTGCATAGAGAATGGAGTGTTGCTTCACTTTCTAAATGCTGTCCTTTCAGAGAAAATCACTTTCCTTTGAAAGTGCCTTAAGCTACTTACAAGCATTCAACAGAAATTCACATGCGTTTCTCTGAAAGAGAAGCAGTCTGTTCCAACACTTCAATTCACTGTGCGAAGTGAATGGAGTGTTGCTTCACTTTCTATATGCTCTCCTTTTTGAGAAAAAAATCACTCTCTTTTGAAACTGCCTTAAGCTGCTTACAAGCATTCACAAGAAAATCACATCTGTTTCTCTGAAAGAGAAGCAGTCTGTTCCAACACTTCAATTCACTGTGCGAAGTGAATGGAGTGTTGCTTCACTTTCTAAATGCTGTCCTTTCAGAGAAAATCACTTTCCTTGGAATGTGCCTTAAGCTACTTACAAGCATTCAACAGAAATTCACATGCATTTTTCTGAAAGAGAAGCAGTCTGTTCCAACACTTCAATTCACTGTGCAAAGTGAATGGAGTGTTGCTTCACTTTCTATATGCTCTCCTTTTAGAGAAAATCACTCTCTTTTGAAACTGCCTTAAGCTACTTACAAGCATTCACAAGGAACTCACATCTGTTTCTCTGAAAGAGAAGCAGTCTGTTCCAATACTTCAATTCACTGTGCGAAGTGAATGGAGTGTTGCTTCACTTTCTAAATGCTGTCCTTTCAGAGAAAATCACTTTCCTTTGAATGTGCCTTAAGTTACTTACAAGCATTCAACAGAAATTCACATGCATTTCTCTGAAAGAGAAGCAGTCTGTTCCAACACTTCAATTCACTGTGCAAAGTGAATGGAGTGTTGCTTCACTTTCTAAATGCTGTCCTTTCAGAGAAAATCACTTTCCTTTGAAAGTGCCGTAAGCTAATTACAAGCATTCAACAGAAATTCACATGCGTTTCTCTGAAAGAGAAGCAGTCTGTTCCAACACTTCAATTCACTGTGCAAAGTGAAAGGAGTGTTGCTTCATTTTCTAAATGCTGTCCTTTCAGAGAAAATCACTTTCCTTTGAAAGTGCCTTAAGCTACTTACAAGCATTCAATAGAAATTCACATGCGTTTCTCTGAAAGAGAAGCAGTCTGTTCCGATACTTCAATTCACTGTGCGAAGTGAATGGAGTGCTGCTTCACTTTCTAAATGTTGTCCTTTCAGAGAAAATCACTTTCCTTTGAAAGTGCCTTAAGCCACTTACAAGCATTCAACAGAAATTCACATGCGTTTCTCTGAAAGAGTAGCAGTCTGTTCCAACACTTCAATTTACTGTGAGAAGTGAATGGAGTGTTGCTTCACTTTCTAAATGCTGTCCTTTCAGAGAAAATCACTTTCCTTTGAAAGTGCCTTAAGCTACTTATAAGCATTCAACAGAAATTCACATGCATTTCTCTGAAAGAGAAGCAGTCTGTTCCAACACTTCAATTCACTGTGAGAAGTGAATGGAATGTTGCTTCACTTTCTAAATGCTGTCCTTTCAGAGAAAATCACTTTCCTTTGAAAGTGCCGAAAGCTACTTACAAGCATTCAACAGAAATTCACATGCGTTTCTCTGTAAGAGAAGCAGTCTGTTCCAACACTTCAATTCACTGTGCGAAGTGAATTGAGTGTTGCTTCACTTTCTATATGCTCTCCTTTTAGAGAAAATCACTCTCTTTTAAAACTGCCTTAAGCTACTTACAAGCATTCACAAGAAACTCACATCTGTTTCTCTGAAAGAGAAGCAGTCTGTTCCAACACTTCAATTCACTGTGCGAAGTGAATGGAGTGTTGCTTCACTTTCTAAATGCTGTCCTTTCAGAGAAAAATCACTTTCCTTTGAAAGTGCCGTAAGCTAATTACAAGCATTCAACAGAAATTCACATGCGTTTCTCTGAAAGAGAAGCAGTCTGTTCCAACACTTCAATTCACTGTGCAAAGTGAAAGGAGTGTTGCTTCATTTTCTAAATGCTGTCCTTTCAGAGAAAATCACTTTCCTTTGAAAGTGCCTTAAGCTACTTACAAGCATTCAATAGAAATTCACATGCGTTTCTCTGAAAGAGAAGCAGTCTGTTCCGATACTTCAATTCACTGTGCGAAGTGAATGGAGTGCTGCTTCACTTTCTAAATGTTGTCCTTTCAGAGAAAATCACTTTCCTTTGAAAGTGCCTTAAGCCACTTACAAGCATTCAACAGAAATTCACATGCGTTTCTGTGAAAGAGTAGCAGTCTGTTCCAACACTTCAATTTACTGTGAGAAGTGAATGGAGTGTTGCTTCACTTTCTAAATGCTGTCCTTTCAGAGAAAATCACTTTCCTTTGAAAGTGCCTTAAGCTACTTATAAGCATTCAACAGAAATTCACATGCATTTCTCTGAAAGAGAAGCAGTCTGTTCCAACACTTCAATTCACTGTGAGAAGTGAATGGAATGTTGCTTCACTTTCTAAATGCTGTCCTTTCAGAGAAAATCACTTTCCTTTGAAAGTGCCGAAAGCTACTTACAAGCATTCAACAGAAATTCACATGCGTTTCTCTGTAAGAGAAGCAGTCTGTTCCAACACTTCAATTCACTGTGCGAAGTGAATTGAGTGTTGCTTCACTTTCTATATGCTCTCCTTTTAGAGAAAATCACTCTCTTTTAAAACTGCCTTAAGCTACTTACAAGCATTCACAAGAAACTCACATCTGTTTCTCTGAAAGAGAAGCAGTCTGTTCCAACACTTCAATTCACTGTGCGAAGTGAATGGAGTGTTGCTTCACTTTCTAAATGCTGTCCTTTCAGAGAAAAATCACTTTCCTTTGAAAGTGCCTTAAGTTACTTACATTCATTCACAAGAATCTCACATGCATTTTTCTGAAAGAGAAGCAGTCTGTTCCAACACTTCAATTCACTGTGCGAAGTGAATGGAGTGTTGCTTCACTTTCTATATGCTCTCCTTTTAGAGAAAATCACTCTTTTGAAACTGCCTTAAGCTACTTACAAGCATTCACAAGAAACTCACATCTGTTTCTCTGAAAGAGAAGCAGTCTGTTCCAACACTTCAATTCACTGTGCGAAGTGAATGGAGTGCTCCTTCACATTCTAAATGCTGTAGTTTCAGAGAAAATCACTTTCCTTTGAAAGTGTCTTAAGCTACTTAAAAGCTTTCACAGCAAACTCAAATGTGTTTCTATGAAAGAGAAGCTATCTGTTCTATCACTTCAATTCACTCTGCGAAGTGAATGGAGTGTTTCTTCATTTTCTAAATGCTGTCCTTTCAGGGAAAATCACTTTCCTTTGAAAGTGCCTTAAGCTACTTACAAGCATTCAACAGAAATTCACATGCGTTTCTCTGAAAGAGAAGCAGTCTGTTCCAATACTTCAATTTACTGTGCGAAGTGAGTGGAGTGTTGCTTCACTTTCTAAATGCTGTCCTTTCAGAGAAAATCACTTTCCTTTGAAAGTGCCTTAAGCTACTTACAAGCATTCAACAGAAATTCACATGCATTTCTCTGAAAGAGAAGCAGTCTGTTCCAACACTTCAATTCACTGTGCGAAGTGAATGGAGTGTTGCTTCACTTTCTATATGCTCTCCTTTTAGAGAAAATCACTCTCTTTTGAAACTGCCTTAAGCTACTTACAAGCATTCACAAGAAACTCACATCTGTTTCTCTGAAAGAGAAGCAGTCTGTTCTAACACTTCAATTCACTGTGCGAAGTGAATGGAGTGTTGCTTCTCTTTATAAATGCTGTCTTTTCAGAGAAAATTACTTTCCTTTGAAAGTGCCAAAAGATACTTACAAGCATTCAACAGAAATTCACATGCATTTCTCTGAAAGAGAAGCAGTCTGTTCCAACACTTCAATTTACTGTTAGAGGTGAATGGAGTGTTGCTTCACTTTCTAAATGCTGTCCTTTCAGAGAAAATCACTTTCCTTTGAAAGTGCCTTAAGCTACTTACAAGCATTTAACAGAAACTCACATGCGTTTCTCTGAAAGAGAAGCAGTTTGTTCTAACACTTCAATTCACTGTGCGAAGTGAATGGAGTGTTGCTTCACTTTCTATTTGCTCTCCTTTTAGAGAAAATCACTCGCTTTTGAAACTGCCTTAAGCTACTTACAAGCATTCACAAGAAAATCACATCTGTTTCTCTGAAAGAGAAGCAGTCTGTTCCAACACTTCAATTCACTGTGCGAAGTGAATGGAGTGTTGCTTCACTTTCTAAATGCTGTCCTTTCAGAGAAAATCACTTTCCTTTGAAGGTGCCTTAAGCTACTTACAAGCATTCAACAGAAATTCACATGCATTTCTCTGAAATAGAAGCAGTCTGTTCCAACACTTCAATTCACTGTGCGAAGTGAATGGAGTGAGGCTTCACTTTCTAAATGCTGTCCTTTCAGAGAAAATCACTTTCCTTTGAAAGTGCCTTAAGCTACTTACGAGCATTTAACAGAAATTCACATGCGTTTCTCTGAAAGAGAAGCAGTCTGTTCCCACACTTCAATTCACTGTGCGAAGTGAATTGAGTGTTGCGTCACTTTCTATATGCTCTCCTTTTAGAGAAAATCACTCTCTTTTGAAACTGCCTTAAGCTACTTACAAGCATTCACAAGAAACTCACATCTGTTTCTCTGAAAGAGAAGCAGTCTGTTCCAACACTTCAATTCACTGTGCGAACTGAATGGAGTGTTGCTTCAGTTTCTAAATGCTGTCCTTTCAGAGAAAATCACTTTCCTTTGAAAGTGCCTTAAGCTACTTACAAGCATTCAACAGAAATTCACATGCATTTCTCTGAAAGAGAAGCAGTCTGTTCCAACACTTCAATTCACTGTGCGAAGTGAATGGAGTGCTGCTTCACTTTCTATATGCTCTCCTTTTAGAGAAAATCACTCTCTTTTGAAACTGCCTTAAGCGACTTACAAGCATTAACAAGAAAATCACATTTTTTTCTCTGAAAGAGAAGCAGTCTGTTCCAACACTTCAATTCACTGTGCGAAGTGAATGGAGTGTTCCTTCACATTCTAAATGCTGTAGTTTCAGAGAAAATCACTTTCCTTTGAAAGTGTCTTAAGCTACTTACAAGCATTCACAGGAAACTCAAATGTGTTTCTGTGAAAGAGAAGCTGTTTGTTCCATCACTTCAATTCACTGTGAGAAGTGAATGGAGTGTTGCTTCACTTTCTAAATGCTGTCCTTTCAGAGAAAATCACTTTCCTTTGAAAGTGCCTTAAGCTACTTATAAGCATTCAACAGAAATTCACATGCGTTTCTCTGAAAGAGAAGCAGTCTGTTCCAACAATTCAGTTCACTGTGAGAAGTGAATGGAGTGTTGCTTCACTTTCTAAATGCTGTCCTTTCAGAGATAATCACTTTCCTTTGAAAGTGCCTTAAGCTACTTACAAGCATTCAACAGAAATTCACATGCGTTTCTCTGAAAGAGAAGCAGTCTGTTCCAACACTTCAATTCACTGTGCGAAGTGAATGGAGTGTTGCTTCAGTTTCTATATGCTCTCCTTTTAGAGAAAATCACTCTCTTTTGAAACTGCCTTAAGCTACTTACAAGCATTCACAAGAAACTCACATCTGTTTCTTGAAAGAGAAGCAGTCTGTTCCAACACTTCAATTCACTGTGCGTAGTCAATGGAGTGTTGCTTCACTTTCTAAATGCTGTCCTATCAGAGAAAATCACTTTCCTTTGAAAGTGCCTTTAGCTACTTACAAGCATTTAACAGAAATTCACACGCGTTTCTCTGAAAGAAAAGCAGTCTGTTCCAACACTTCAATTCACTGTGCGTAGTGAATGGAATGTTGCTTCACTTTGTACATGCTGTCTTCTCAGAGAAAATCACACTCTTTTGAAACTGCCTTAAGCTACTTACAAGCATTCACAAGAAACTCACATCTGATTCTCTGAAAGAGAAGCAGTCTGTTCCAACACTTCAATTCACTGTGCGAAGTGAATGGAGTGTTGCTTCTCTTTCTAAATGCTGTCCTTTCAGAGAAAATCACTTTCCTTTGAAAGTGATTTAAGGTACTTACAAGCATTTAACAGAAATTCACATGCGTTTCTCTGAAAGAGAAGCAGTCTGTTCCAACACTTCAATTCACTGTGCGAAGTGAATGGAGTGTTGCTTCACTTTCTAAATGCTGTCCTTTCAGAGAAAATCACTTTCCTTTGAAAGTGCCTTAAGCTACTTACAAGCATTCAACAGAAATTCACAGGCGTTTCTCTGAAAGAGAAGCAGTCTGTTCCAACACTTCAATTCACTGTGCGAAGTGAGTGGAGTGTTGCTTCACTTTCTATATGCTCTCCTTACAGAGAAAATCACTTTCCTTTGAAAGTGCCTTAAGCTACTTACAAGCATTCAACAGAAATTCACATGCGTTTCTCTGAAAGAGAAGCAGTCTGTTCCAACACTTCAATTTACTGTACGAAGTGAATGGAGTGTTATTTCACTTTCTAAATGCTCTCCTATTAGAGAAAATCACTCTCTTTTGAAACTGCCTTAAACGACTTACAGGCATTCAACAGAAATTCACATCTTTTTCTCTGAAAGAGAAGCAGTCTGTTCCAACACTTCAATTCACTGTGCCAAGTGAATGGAGTGTTCCTTCACATTCTATATGCTGTAGTTTCAGAGAAATCACTTTCCTTTGAAAGTGTCTTAAGCTACTTACAAGCTTTCACAGGAAACTCAAATGTGTTTCTATGAAAGAGATGCTGTCTGTTCTAACACTTCAATTCACTGTGCGAAGTGAATGGAGTGTTGCTTCATTTTCTAAATGCTGTCCTTTCAGGGAAAATCACTTTCCTTTGAAAGTGCCTTAAGCTACTTACAAGCATTCAACAGAAATTCACATGCGTTTCTCTGAAAGAGAAGCAGTCTGTTCCAACACTTCAGTTCACTGTGCGAAGTGAATGGAGTGTTGCTTCACTTTCTAAATGCTGTCCATTCAGAGAAAATCACTTTCCTTTGAAAGTGCCTTAAGCTACTTACAAGCATTCAAAAGAAATTCACATGCATTTTTCTGAAAGAGAAGCATTCTGTTCCAACACTTCAATTCACTGTGCAAAGTGAATGGAGTGTTGCTTCACTTTCTATATGCTCTCCTTTTAGAGAAAATCACTCTCTTTTGAAACTGCCTTAAGCTACTTACAAGCATTCACAAGAAACTCACATCTGTTTCTCTGAAAGAGAAGCAGTCTGTTCCAACACTTCAATTCACTGTGCGAAGTGAATGGAGTGCTCCTTCACATTCTAAATGCTGGAGTTTCAGAGAAAATCACTTTCCTTTGAAAGTGTCTTCAGCTACTTAAAAGCTTTCACAGCAAACTCAAATGTGTTTCTATGAAAGAGAAGCTATCTGTTCTATCACTTCAATTCACTCTGCGAAGTGAATGGAGTGTTTCTTCATTTTCTAAATGCTGTCCTTTCAGAGAAAATCACTTTCCTTTGAAAGTGCCTTAAGCTACTTACAAGCATTCAACAGAAATTCACATGCGTTTCTCTGAAAGAGAAGCAGTCTGTTCCAATACTTCAATTCACTGTGCGAAGTGAGTGGAGTGTTGCTTCACTTTCGAAATGCTGTCCTTTCAGAAAAAATCACTTTCCTTTGAAAGTGCCTTAAGCTACTTACAAGCATTCAAAAGAAATTCACATGCATTTCTCTGAAAGAGAAGCAGTCTGTTCCAACACTTCAATTCACACTGCGAAGTGAATGGAGTGTTGCTTCACTTTCTATATGCTCTCCTTTTAGAGAAAATCACTCTCTTTTGAAACTGCCTTAAGCTACTTACAAGCATTCACAAGAAACTCACATCTGTTTCTCTGAAAGAGAAGCAGTCTGTTCTAACACTTCAATTCACTGTGCGAAGTGAATGGTTGTGTTGCTTCTCTTTATAAATGCTGTCTTTTCAGAGAAAATTACTTTCCTTTGAAAGTGCCAAAAGATACTTACAAGCATTCAACAGAAATTCACATGCATTTCTCTGAAAGAGAAGCTGTCTGTTCCAACACTTCAATTCACTGTGCATAGAGAATGGAGTGTTGCTTCACTTTCTAAATGCTGTCCTTTCAGAGAAAATCACTTTCCTTTGAAAGTGCCTTAAGCTACTTACAAGCATTCAACAGAAATTCACATGCGTTTCTCTGAAAGAGAAGCAGTCTGTTCCAACACTTCAATTCACTGTGCGAAGTGAATGGAGTGTTGCTTCACTTTCTATATGCTCTCCTTTTTGAGAAAAAAATCACTCTCTTTTGAAACTGCCTTAAGCTGCTTACAAGCATTCACAAGAAAATCACATCTGTTTCTCTGAAAGAGAAGCAGTCTGTTCCAACACTTCAATTCACTGTGCGAAGTGAATGGAGTGTTGCTTCACTTTCTAAATGCTGTCCTTTCAGAGAAAATCACTTTCCTTGGAATGTGCCTTAAGCTACTTACAAGCATTCAACAGAAATTCACATGCATTTTTCTGAAAGAGAAGCAGTCTGTTCCAACACTTCAATTCACTGTGCAAAGTGAATGGAGTGTTGCTTCACTTTCTATATGCTCTCCTTTTAGAGAAAATCACTCTCTTTTGAAACTGCCTTAAGCTACTTACAAGCATTCACAAGGAACTCACATCTGTTTCTCTGAAAGAGAAGCAGTCTGTTCCAATACTTCAATTCACTGTGCGAAGTGAATGGAGTGTTGCTTCACTTTCTAAATGCTGTCCTTTCAGAGAAAATCACTTTCCTTTGAATGTGCCTTAAGTTACTTACAAGCATTCAACAGAAATTCACATGCATTTCTCTGAAAGAGAAGCAGTCTGTTCCAACACTTCAATTCACTGTGCAAAGTGAATGGAGTGTTTCTTCACTTTCTAAATGCTGTCCTTTCAGAGAAAATCACTTTCCTTTGAAAGTGCCGTAAGCTAATTACAAGCATTCAACAGAAATTCACATGCGTTTCTCTGAAAGAGAAGCAGTCTGTTCCAACACTTCAATTCACTGTGCAAAGTGAATGGAGTGTTCCTTCATTTTCTAAATGCTGTCCTTTCAGATAAAATCACTTTCCTTTGAAAGTGCCTTAAGCTACTTACAAGCATTCAATAGAAATTCACATGCGTTTCTCTGAAAGAGAAGCAGTCTGTTCCGACACTTCAATTCACTGTGCGAAGTGAATGGAGTGCTGCTTCACTTTCTAAATGCTGTCCTTTCAGAGAAAATCACTTTCCTTTGAAAGTGCCTTAAGCCACTTACAAGCATTCAACAGAAATTCACATGCGTTTCTCTGAAAGAGTAGCAGTCTGTTCCAACACTTCAATTTACTGTGAGAAGTGAATGGAGTGTTGCTTCACTTTCTAAATGCTGTCCTTTCAGAGAAAATCACTTTCCTTTGAAAGTGCCTTAAGCTACTTATAAGCATTCAACAGAAATTCACATGCATTTCTCTGAAAGAGAAGCAGTCTGTTCCAACACTTCAGTTCACTGTGAGAAGTGAATGGAATGTTGCTTCACTTTCTAAATGCTGTCCTTTCAGAGAAAATCACTTTCCTTTGAAAGTGCCGAAAGCTACTTACAAGCATTCAACAGAAATTCACATGCGTTTCTCTGTAAGAGAAGCAGTCTGTTCCAACACTTCAATTCACTGTGCGAAGTGAATTGAGTGTTGCTTCACTTTCTATATGCTCTCCTTTTAGAGAAAATCACTCTCTTTTAAAACTGCCTTAAGCTACTTACAAGCATTCACAAGAAACTCACATCTGTTTCTCTGAAAGAGAAGCATTCTGTTCCAACACTTCAATTCACTGTGCGAAGTGAATGGAGTGTTGCTTCACTTTCTAAATGCTGTCCTTTCAGAGAAAAATCACTTTCCTTTGAAAGTGCCTTAAGTTACTTACATTCATTCACAAGAATCTCACATGAATTCTTCTGAAAGAGAAGCAGTCTGTTCCAACACTTCAATTCACTGTGCGAAGTGAATTGAGTGTTGCTTCACTTTCTATATGCTCTCCTTTTAGAGAAAATCACTCTCTTTTAAAACTGCCTTAAGCTACTTACAAGCATTCACAAGAAACTCACATCTGTTTCTCTGAAAGAGAAGCAGTCTGTTCCAACACTTCAATTCACTGTGCGAAGTGAATGGAGTGTTGCTACACTTTCTAAATGCTGTCCTTTCAGAGAAAATCACTGTCCTTGGAATGTGCCTTAAGCTACTTACAAGCATTCAACAGAAATTCACATGCATTTTTCTGAAAGAGAAGCAGTCTGTTCCAACACTTCAATTCACTGTGCAAAGTGAATGGTGTGTTGCTTCACTTTCTAAATGCTGTCCTTTCAGAGAAAATCACTTTCCTTTGAAAGTGCCTTAAGCTACTTACAAGCATTCACAAGAAACTCACATGCATTTTTCTGAAAGAGAAGCAGTCTGTTCCAACACTTCAATTCACTTTGCGAAGTGAATGTAGTGTTGCTTCACTCTCTAAATGCTGTCCTTTCAGAGAAAATCACTTTCCTTTGAAAGTGCCTTAAGCTAATTACAAGCATTCAACAGAAATTCACATGCGTTTCTCTGAAAGAGAAGCAGTCTGCTCCAACACTTCAATGCACTGTGCAAAGTGAATGGAGTGTTGCTTCACTTTCTAAATGCTGTCCTTTCAGAGAAAATCACTTTACTTTGAAAGTGCCTTAAGCTACTTACAAGCATTCAACAGAAATTCTCATGCGTTTCTCTGAAAGAGAAGCAGTCTGTTCCAACACTTCAATTCACTGTGAGAAGTGAATGGAGTGTTGCTTCACTTTCTAAATGCTGTCCTTTCAGAGAAAATCACTTTCCTTTGAAAGTGCGTTAAGCTACTTGCAAGCATTCAACAGAAATTCACATGCGTTTCTCTGAAAGAGAAGCAGTCTGTTCCAACACTTCAATTCACTGTGAGAAGTGATTGGAGTGTTGCTTCACTTTCTAAATGCTGTCCTTTCAGAGAAAATCACTTTCCTTTGAAACTGCCTTAAGCTACTTACAAGCATTCAAGAGAAATTCACATGCGTTTCTCTGAGAGAAGCAGTCTGTTCCAACACTTCAATTCACTGTGCGAAGTGAATGGAGTGTTCCTTCACATTCTAAATGCTGTAGTTACAGAGAAAATCACTTTCCTTTGAAAGTGTCTTAAGCTACTTACTAGCAATCACGGGAAAACAAATGTGTTTCTACGAAAGAGAAGCTGTCTGTTCCAACACTTCAATTCACTGTGCGAAGTTAATGGAGTGTTGCTTCACTTTCTAAATGCTGTCCTTTCAGAGAAAATCACTTTCCTTTGAAAGTGCCTTAAGCTACTTACAAGCATTCAACAGAAATTCACATGCGTTTCTCTGAAAGAGAAGCACTCTGTTCCAACACTTCAATTCACTGTGCGAAGTGAATGGAGTGTTGCTTCACTTTCTAAATGCTGTCCTTTCAGAGAAAATCACTTTCCTTTGAAAGTGCCTTAAGCTACTTACAAGTATTCACAAGAAACTCACATGCATTTTTCTGAAAGAGAAGCAGTCTGTTCCAACACTTCAATTTACTGTTCGAGGTGAATGGAGTGTTGCTTCACTTTCTAAATGCTGTCCTTTCAGAGAAAATCACTTTCCTTTGAAAGTGCCTTAAGCTACTTACAAGCATTAAACAGAAACTCACATGCGTTTCTCTGAAAGAGAAGCAGTTTGTTCTAACACTTCAATTCACTGTGCGAAGTGAATGGAGTGTTGCTTCACTTTCTATATGCTCTCCTTTTAGAGAAAATCACTCGCTTTTGAAACTGCCTTAAGCTACTTACAAGCATTCACAAGAAAATCACATCTGTTTCTCTGAAAGAGAAGCAGTCTGTTCCAACACTTCAATTCACTGTGCGAAGTGAATGGAGTGTTGCTTCACTTTCTAAATGCTCTCCTATTAGAGAAAATCACTCTCTTTTGAAACTGCCTTAAGCGACTTACAAGCATTCACAAGAAACTCACATCTTTTTCTCTGAAAGAGAAGCAGTCTATTCCAACACTTCAATTCACTGTGCGAAGTGAATGGAGTGTTCCTTTATATTCTAAATGCTGTAGTTTCAGTGAAAATCACTTTCCTTTGAAAGTGTCTTAAGCTACTTACAAGCATTCACATGAAACTCAAATGTGTTTCTATGAAAGAGAAGCTGTCTGTTCCAATACTTCAATTCACTGTGCGAAGTGAATGGAGTGTGGCTTCACTTTCTAAATGCTGTCCTTTCAGAGAAAATCACTTTCCTTTGAAAGTGCCTTAAGCTACTTACAAGCATTCAACAGAAATTCACATGCATTTCTCTGAAAGAGAAGCAGTCTGTTCCAACTTTTCAATTCACTGTGCGAAGTGAATGGAGTGTTGCTTCACTTTCTAAATGCTGTCCTTTCAGAGAAAATCACTTTCCTTTGAAGGTGCCTTAAGCTACTTACAAGCATTCAACAGAAGTTCACATGCATTTCTCTGAAATAGAAGCAGTCTGTTCCAACACTTCAATTCACTGTGCGAAGTGAATGGAGTGTTGCTTCACTTTCTAAATGCTGTCCTTTCAGAGAAAATCACTTTCCTTTGAAAGTGCCTTAAGCTACTTACAAGCATTTAACAGAAATTCACATGCGTTTCTCTGAAAGAGAAGCAGTCTGTTCCCACACTTCAATTCACTGTGCGAAGTGAATTGAGTGATGCGTCACTTTCTATATGCTCTCCTTTTAGAGAAAATCACTCTCTTTTGAAACTGCCTTAAGCTACTTAAAAGCATTCACAAGAAACTCACATCTGTTTCTCTGAAAGAGAAGCAGTCTGTTCCAACACTTCAATTCACTGTGCGAACTGAATGGAGTGTTGCTTCACATTCTAAATGCTGTAGTTTCAGAGAAAATCACTTTCCTTTGAAAGTGTCTTAAGCTACTTACAAGCATTCACAGGAAACTCAAATGTGTTTCTGTGAAAGAGAAGCAGTCTGTTCCAACACTTCAATTCACTGTGCGAAGTGAATGGAGTGTTGCTTCACTTACTAAATGCTGTTTTTTCAGAGAAAATCACTTTCCTTTGAAAGTGCCTTAAGCTACTTACAAGCATTTAACAGAAATTCACATGCGTTTCTCTGAAAGAGGAGCAGTCTGTTCCAACACTTCAATTCACTGTGCGAAGTGAATGGAGTGTTGCTTCACTTTCTAAATGCTGTCCTTTCAGAGAAAATCACTTTCCTTTGAATGTGCCTTAAGTTACTTACAAGCATTCAACAGAAATTCACATCTGTTTCTCTGAAAGAGAAGCAGTCTGTTCCAACACTTCAATTCACTGTGCGAAGTGAATGGAGTGTTGCTTCACTTTCTATATGCTCTCCTTTTAGAGAAAATCACTCTCTTTTGAAACTGCCTTAAGCGACTTACAAGCATTAACAAGAAAGTCACATCTTTTTCTCTGAAAGAGAAGCAGTCTGTTCCAACACTTCAATTCACTGTGCGAAGTGAATGGAGTGTTCCTTCACATTCTAAATGCTGTAGTTTCAGAGAAAATCACTTTCCTTTGAAAGTGTCTTAAGCTACTTACAAGCATTCACAGGAAACTCAAATGTGTTTCTGTGAAAGAGAAGCTGTTTGTTCCATCACTTCAATTCACTGTGAGAAGTGAATGGAGTGTTGCTTCACTTTCTAAATGCTGTCCTTTCAGAAAAAATCACTTTCCTTTGAAAGTGCCTTAAGCTACTTATAAGCATTCAACAGAAATTCACATGCGTTTCTCTGAAAGAGAAGCAGTCTGTTCCAACACTTCAATTCACTGTGAGAAGTGAATGGAGTGTTGCTTCACTTTCTAAATGCTGTCCTTTTAGAGAAAATCACTTGCTTTTGAAACTGCCTAAAGCTACTTACGAGCATTCACAGGAAACTCAAATGTGTTTCTATGAAAGAGAAGGAGTCTCTTCCATCACTTCAATTCACTGTGTCAAGTGAATGGAGTGTTCCTTCACATTCTAAATGCTGTAGTTTCAGAGAAAATCACTTTCCTTTGAAAGTGTCTTAAGCTACTTACAAGAATTCACAGGAAACTCAAATGTGTTTCTATGAAAGAGAAGCTGTCTGTTCCAACACTTCAATTCACTGTGCGAAGTGAGTGGAGTGTTGCTTCACTTACTAAATGCGGTTTTTTCAGAGAAAATCACTTTCCTTTGAAAGTGCCTTAAGCTACTTACAAGCATTTAACAGAAATTCACATGCGTTTCTCTGAAAGAGAAGCAGTCTGTTCCAACACTTCAATTCACTGTGCGAAGTGAATGGAGTGTTGCTTCACTTACTATATGCTCTCATTTTAGGGAAAATCACTCTCTTTTGAAACTGCCTTAAGCTACTTACAAGCATTCACAAGAAACTCACATCTGTTTCTCTGAAAGAGAAGCAGTCTGTTCCAACACTTCAATTCACTGTGCGAAGTGAATGGAGTGTTGCTTCACTTTCTAAATGCTGTCCTTTCAGGGAAAATCACTTTCCTTTGAATGTGCCTTAAGTTACTTACAAGCATTCAACAGAAATTCACATGCATTTCTCTGAAAGAGAAGCAGTCTGTTCCAACACTTCAATTCACTGTGCAAAGTGAATGGATTGTTGCTTCACTTTCTAAATGCTGTCCTTTCAGAGAAAATCACTTTCCTTTGAAAGTGCCGTAAGCTAATTACAAGCATTCAACAGAAATTCACATGCGTTTCTCTGAAAGAGAAGCAGTCTGTCTCAACACTTCAATTCACTGTGTAAAGTGAATGGAGTGTTGCTTCACTTTCTATATGCTCTCCTTTTTGAGAAAAAAATCACTCTCCTTTGAAACTGCCTTAAGCTGCTTACAAGCATTCACAAGAAAATCACATTTGTTTCTCTGAAAGAGAAGCAGTCTGTTCCAACACTTCAATTCACTGTGCGAAGTGAATGGAGTGTTGCTTCACTTTCTTAATGCTGTCCTTTCAAAGAAAATCACTTTCCTTTGAAAGTGCCTTAAGCTACTTACAAGCATTCACAGGAAACTCAAATGTGTTTCTATGAAAGAGAAGCTGTCTGTTCCAACACTTCAATTTACTGTGTGAAGTGAATGGAGTGTTGCTTCACTTTCTAAATACTGTCCTTTCAGAGAAAATCACTTTCCTTTGAAAGTGCCTTAAGCTACTTACAAGCATTTAACAGAAATTCACATGCGTTTCTCTGAAAGAGAAGCAGTCTGTTCCAACACTTCAATTCACTGTGCGAAGTTAATGGAGTGTTGCTTCACTTTCTAAATGCTGTCCTTTCAGAGAAAATCACTTTCCTTTGAAAGTGCCTTAAGCTACTTACAACCATTTAACAGAAATTCACATGCGTTTCTCTGAAAGAGAAGCAGTCTGTTCCAACACTTCAATTCACTGTGCAAAGTGAATGGAGTGTTGCTTCACTTTCTATATGCTCTCCTTTAAGAGAAAATCACTCTCTTTTGAACCTGCCTTAAGCTACTTACAAGCATTCACAAGAAACTCACATCTGTTTCTCTGAAAGAGAAGCAGTCTGTTCCAACATTTCAATTCACTGTGCGAAGTGAATGGAGTATTGCTTCACTCTCTAAATGCTCTCCTTTTAGAGAAAATCACTCTCTTTTGAAACTGCCTTAAGCGACTTACAAGCATTCACAAGAAACTCACATCTGTTTCTCTGAAAGAGAAGCAGTCTGTTCCAACACTTCAATTCACTGTGCGATTGAATGGAGTGTTCCTTCACATTCTAAATGCTGTAGTTTCAGAGAAAATCACTTTCCTTTGAAAGTGTCTTAAGCTACTTACAAGCATTCACAGGAAACTCTAATGTGTTTCTATGAAAGAGAAGCTGTCTGTTCCAACACTTCAATTCACTGTGAGAAGTGAATGGAATGTTGCTTCACTTTCTAAATGCTGTCCTTTCAGAGAAAATCACTTTCCTTTGAAAGTGCCTTAAGCTACTTACAAGCATTTAACAGAAATTCACATGCGTTTCTCTGAAAGAGAAGCAGTCTGTTCCCACACTTCAATTCACTGTGCGAAGTGAATGGAGTATTGCTTCACTCTCTAAATGCTCTCCTTTTAGAGAAAATCACTCTCTTTTGAAACTGCCTTAAGCGACTTACAAGCATTCACAAGAAACTCACATCTGTTTCTCTGAAAGAGAAGCAGTCTGTTCCAACACTTCAATTCACTGTGCGATTGAATGGAGTGTTGCTTCACTTTCTAAATGCTGTCCTTTCAGAGAAAAATCACTTTCCTTTGAAAGTGCCTTAAGTTACTTACATTCATTCACAAGAATCTCACATGCATTTTTCTGAAAGAGAAGCAGTCTGTTCCAACACTTCAATTCACTGTGCGAAGTGAATTGAGTGTTGCTTCACTTTCTATATGCTCTCCTTTTAGAGAAAATCACTCTCTTTTAAAACTGCCTTAAGCTACTTACAAGCATTAACAAGAAACTCACATCTGTTTCTCTGAAAGAGAAGCAGTCTGTTCCAACACTTCAATTCACTGTGCGAAGTGAATGGAGTGTTGCTACACTTTCTAAATGCTGTCCTTTCAGAGAAAATCACTGTCCTTGGAATGTGCCTTAAGCTACTTACAAGCATTCAACAGAAATTCACATGCATTTTTCTGAAAGAGAAGCAGTCTGTTCCAACACTTCAATTCACTGTGCAAAGTGAATGGTGTGTTGCTTCACTTTCTAAATGCTGTCATTTCAGAGAAAATCACTTTCCTTTGAAAGTGCCTTAAGCTACTTACAAGCATTCACAAGAAACTCACATGCATTTTTCTGAAAGAGAAGCAGTCTGTTCCAACACTTCAATTCACTTTGCGAAGTGAATGTAGTGTTGCTTCACTCTCTAAATGCTGTCCTTTCAGAGAAAATCACTTTCCTTTGAAAGTGCCTTAAGCTAATTACAAGCATTCAACAGAAATTCACATGCGTTTCTCTGAAAGAGAAGCAGTCTGTTCCAACACTTCAATTCACTGTGCAAAGTGAATGGAGTGTTGCTTCACTTTCTAAATGCTGTCCTTTCAGAAAAAATCACTTTCCTTTGAAAGTGCCTTAAGCTACTTACAAGCATTCAAAAGAAATTCACATGCATTTCTCTGAAAGAGAAGCAGTCTGTTCCAACATTTCAATTCACTGTGCGAAGTGAATGGAGTGTTGCTTCACTTTCTATATGCTCTCCTTTTAGAGAAAATCACTCTCTTTTGAAACTGCCTTAAGCTACTTACAAGCATTCACAAGAAACTCACATCTGTTTCTCTGAAAGAGAAGCAGTCTGTTCTAACACTTCAATTCACTGTGCGAAGTGAATGGTTGTGTTGCTTCTCTTTATAAATGCTGTCTTTTCAGAGAAAATTACTTTCCTTTGAAAGTGCCAAAAGATACTTACAAGCATTCAACAGAAATTCACATGCATTTCTCTGAAAGAGAAGCTGTCTGTTCCAACACTTCAATTCACTGTGCATAGAGAATGGAGTGTTGCTTCACTTTCTAAATGCTGTCCTTTCAGAGAAAATCACTTTCCTTTGAAAGTGCCTTAAGCTACTTACAAGCATTCAACAGAAATTCACATGCGTTTCTCTGAAAGAGAAGCAGTCTGTTCCAACACTTCAATTCACTGTGCGAAGTGAATGGAGTGTTGCTTCACTTTCTATATGCTCTCCTTTTTGAGAAAAAAATCACTCTCTTTTGAAACTGCCTTAAGCTGCTTACAAGCATTCACAAGAAAATCACATCTGTTTCTCTGAAAGAGAAGCAGTCTGTTCCAACACTTCAATTCACTGTGCGAAGTGAATGGAGTGTTGCTTCACTTTCTAAATGCTGTCCTTTCAGAGAAAATCACTTTCCTTGGAATGTGCCTTAAGCTACTTACAAGCATTCAACAGAAATTCACATGCATTTTTCTGAAAGAGAAGCAGTCTGTTCCAACACTTCAATTCACTGTGCAAAGTGAATGGAGTGTTGCTTCACTTTCTATATGCTCTCCTTTTAGAGAAAATCACTCTCTTTTGAAACTGCCTTAAGCTACTTACAAGCATTCACAAGGAACTCACATCTGTTTCTCTGAAAGAGAAGCAGTCTGTTCCAATACTTCAATTCACTGTGCGAAGTGAATGGAGTGTTGCTTCACTTTCTAAATGCTGTCCTTTCAGAGAAAATCACTTTCCTTTGAATGTGCCTTAAGTTACTTACAAGCATTCAACAGAAATTCACATGCATTTCTCTGAAAGAGAAGCAGTCTGTTCCAACACTTCAATTCACTGTGCAAAGTGAATGGAGTGTTTCTTCACTTTCTAAATGCTGTCCTTTCAGAGAAAATCACTTTCCTTTGAAAGTGCCGTAAGCTAATTACAAGCATTCAACAGAAATTCACATGCGTTTCTCTGAAAGAGAAGCAGTCTGTTCCAACACTTCAATTCACTGTGCAAAGTGAATGGAGTGTTCCTTCATTTTCTAAATGCTGTCCTTTCAGAGAAAATCACTTTCCTTTGAAAGTGCCTTAAGCTACTTACAAGCATTCAATAGAAATTCACATGCGTTTCTCTGAAAGAGAAGCAGTCTGTTCCGACACTTCAATTCACTGTGCGAAGTGAATGGAGTGCTGCTTCACTTTCTAAATGCTGTCCTTTCAGAGAAAATCACTTTCCTTTGAAAGTGCCTTAAGCCACTTACAAGCATTCAACAGAAATTCACATGCGTTTCTCTGAAAGAGTAGCAGTCTGTTCCAACACTTCAATTTACTGTGAGAAGTGAATGGAGTGTTGCTTCACTTTCTAAATGC
The DNA here is from genome assembly GCF_982192425.1 of Myodes glareolus. NCBI lineage: Eukaryota > Metazoa > Chordata > Mammalia > Rodentia > Cricetidae > Myodes > Myodes glareolus. Next base: position 721,275 of record NC_142048.1, on the reverse strand, counting down.
TGTCCTTTCAGAGAAAATCACTTTCCTTTGAAAGTGCCTTAAGCTACTTATAAGCATTCAACAGAAATTCACATGCATTTCTCTGAAAGAGAAGCAGTCTGTTCCAACACTTCAGTTCACTGTGAGAAGTGAATGGAATGTTGCTTCACTTTCTAAATGCTGTCCTTTCAGAGAAAATCACTTTCCTTTGAAAGTGCCGAAAGCTACTTACAAGCATTCAACAGAAATTCACATGTGTTTCTCTGTAAGAGAAGCAGTCTGTTCCAACACTTCAATTCACTGTGCGAAGTGAATTGAGTGTTGCTTCACTTTCTATATGCTCTCCTTTTAGAGAAAATCACTCTCTTTTAAAACTGCCTTAAGCTACTTACAAGCATTCACAAGAAACTCACATCTGTTTCTCTGAAAGAGAAGCATTCTGTTCCAACACTTCAATTCACTGTGCGAAGTGAATGGAGTGTTGCTTCACTTTCTAAATGCTGTCCTTTCAGAGAAAAATCACTTTCCTTTGAAAGTGCCTTAAGTTACTTACATTCATTCACAAGAATCTCACATGAATTCTTCTGAAAGAGAAGCAGTCTGTTCCAACACTTCAATTCACTGTGCGAAGTGAATTGAGTGTTGCTTCACTTTCTATATGCTCTCCTTTTAGAGAAAATCACTCTCTTATAAAACTGCCTTAAGCTACTTACAAGCATTCACAAGAAACTCACATCTGTTTCTCTGAAAGAGAAGCAGTCTGTTCCAACACTTCAATTCACTGTGCGAAGTGAATGGAGTGTTGCTACACTTTCTAAATGCTGTCCTTTCAGAGAAAATCACTGTCCTTGGAATGTGCCTTAAGCTACTTACAAGCATTCAACAGAAATTCACATGCATTTTTCTGAAAGAGAAGCAGTCTGTTCCAACACTTCAATTCACTGTGCAAAGTGAATGGTGTGTTGCTTCACTTTCTAAATGCTGTCCTTTCAGAGAAAATCACTTTCCTTTGAAAGTGCCTTAAGCTACTTACAAGCATTCACAAGAAACTCACATGCATTTTTTCTGAAAGAGAAGCAGTCTGTTCCAACACTTCAATTCACTTTGCGAAGTGAATGTAGTGTTGCTTCACTCTCTAAATGCTGTCCTTTCAGAGAAAATCACTTTCCTTTGAAAGTGCCTTAAGCTAATTACAAGCATTCAACAGAAATTCACATGCGTTTCTCTGAAAGAGAAGCAGTCTGCTCCAACACTTCAATTCACTGTGCAAAGTGAATGGAGTGTTGCTTCACTTTCTAAATGCTGTCCTTTCAGAGAAAATCACTTTCCTTTGAAAGTGCCTTAAGCTACTTACAAGCATTCAACAGAAATTCTCATGCGTTTCTCTGAAAGAGAAGCAGTCTGTTCCAACACTTGAATTCACTGTGAGAAGTGAATGGAGTGTTGCTTCACTTTCTAAATGCTGTCCTTTCAGAGAAAATCACTTTCCTTTGAAAGTGCGTTAAGCTACTTGCAAGCATTCAACAGAAATTCACATGCGTTTCTCTGAAAGAGAAGCAGTCTGTTCCAACACTTCAATTCACTGTGAGAAGTGATTGGAGTGTTGCTTCACTTTCTAAATGCTGTCCTTTCAGAGAAAATCACTTTCCTTTGAAACTGCCTTAAGCTACTTACAAGCATTCAAGAGAAATTCACATGCGTTTCTCTGAGAGAAGCAGTCTGTTCCAACACTTCAATTCACTGTGCGAAGTGAATGGAGTGTTCCTTCACATTCTAAATGCTGTAGTTTCAGAGAAAATCACTTTCCTTTGAAAGTGTCTTAAGCTACTTACTAGCAATCACGGGAAAACAAATGTGTTTCTACGAAAGAGAAGCTGTCTGTTCCAACACTTCAATTCACTGTGCGAAGTTAATGGAGTGTTGCTTCACTTTCTAAATGCTGTCCTTTCAGAGAAAATCACTTTCCTTTGAAAGTGCCTTAAGCTACTTACAAGCATTCAACAGAAATTCACATGCGTTTCTCTGAAAGAGAAGCACTCTGTTCCAACACTTCAATTCACTGTGCGAAGTGAATGGAGTGTTGCTTCACTTTCTAAATGCTGTCCTTTCAGAGAAAATCACTTTCCTTTGAAAGTGCCTTAAGCTACTTACAAGTATTCACAAGAAACTCACATGCATTTTTCTGAAAGAGAAGCAGTCTGTTCCAACACTTCAATTTACTGTTCGAGGTGAATGGAGTGTTGCTTCACTTTCTAAATGCTGTCCTTTCAGAGAAAATCACTTTCCTTTGAAAGTGCCTTAAGCTACTTACAAGCATTAAACAGAAACTCACATGCGTTTCTCTGAAAGAGAAGCAGTTTGTTCTAACACTTCAATTCACTGTGCGAAGTGAATGGAGTGTTGCTTCACTTTCTATATGCTCTCCTTTTAGAGAAAATCACTCGCTTTTGAAACTGCCTTAAGCTACTTACAAGCATTCACAAGAAAATCACATCTGTTTCTCTGAAAGAGAAGCAGTCTGTTCCAACACTTCAATTCACTGTGCGAAGTGAATGGAGTGTTGCTTCACTTTCTAAATGCTCTCCTATTAGAGAAAATCACTCTCTTTTGAAACTGCCTTAAGCGACTTACAAGCATTCACAAGAAACTCACATCTTTTTCTCTGAAAGAGAAGCAGTCTATTCCAACACTTCAATTCACTGTGCGAAGTGAATGGAGTGTTCCTTTATATTCTAAATGCTGTAGTTTCAGTGAAAATCACTTTCCTTTGAAAGTGTCTTAAGCTACTTACAAGCATTCACATGAAACTCAAATGTGTTTCTATGAAAGAGAAGCTGTCTGTTCCAATACTTCAATTCACTGTGCGAAGTGAATGGAGTGTGGCTTCACTTTCTAAATGCTGTCCTTTCAGAGAAAATCACTTTCCTTTGAAAGTGCCTTAAGCTACTTACAAGCATTCAACAGAAATTCACATGCATTTCTCTGAAAGAGAAGCAGTCTGTTCCAACACTTCAATTCACTGTGCGAAGTGAATGGAGTGTTGCTTCACTTTCTAAATGCTGTCCTTTCAGAGAAAATCACTTTCCTTTGAAGGTGCCTTAAGCTACTTACAAGCATTCAACAGAAGTTCACATGCATTTCTCTGAAATAGAAGCAGTCTGTTCCAACACTTCAATTCACTGTGCGAAGTGAATGGAGTGTTGCTTCACTTTCTAAATGCTGTCCTTTCAGAGAAAATCACTTTCCTTTGAAAGTGCCTTAAGCTACTTACAAGCATTTAACAGAAATTCACATGCGTTTCTCTGAAAGAGAAGCAGTCTGTTCCCACACTTCAATTCACTGTGCGAAGTGAATTGAGTGATGCGTCACTTTCTATATGCTCTCCTTTTAGAGAAAATCACTCTCTTTTGAAACTGCCTTAAGCTACTTAAAAGCATTCACAAGAAACTCACATCTGTTTCTCTGAAAGAGAAGCAGTCTGTTCCAACACTTCAATTCACTGTGCGAACTGAATGGAGTGTTGCTTCACATTCTAAATGCTGTAGTTTCAGAGAAAATCACTTTCCTTTGAAAGTGTCTTAAGCTACTTACAAGCATTCACAGGAAACTCAAATGTGTTTCTGTGAAAGAGAAGCAGTCTGTTCCAACACTTCAATTCACTGTGCGAAGTGAATGGAGTGTTGCTTCACTTACTAAATGCTGTTTTTTCAGAGAAAATCACTTTCCTTTGAAAGTGCCTTAAGCTACTTACAAGCATTTAACAGAAATTCACATGCGTTTCTCTGAAAGAGGAGCAGTCTGTTCCAACACTTCAATTCACTGTGCGAAGTGAATGGAGTGTTGCTTCACTTTCTAAATGCTGTCCTTTCAGAGAAAATCACTTTCCTTTGAATGTGCCTTAAGTTACTTACAAGCATTCAACAGAAATTCACATCTGTTTCTCTGAAAGAGAAGCAGTCTGTTCCAACACTTCAATTCACTGTGCGAAGTGAATGGAGTGTTGCTTCACTTTCTATATGCTCTCCTTTTAGAGAAAATCACTCTCTTTTGAAACTGCCTTAAGCGACTTACAAGCATTAACAAGAAAGTCACATCTTTTTCTCTGAAAGAGAAGCAGTCTGTTCCAACACTTCAATTCACTGTGCGAAGTGAATGGAGTGTTCCTTCACATTCTAAATGCTGTAGTTTCAGAGAAAATCACTTTCCTTTGAAAGTGTCTTAAGCTACTTACAAGCATTCACAGGAAACTCAAATGTGTTTCTGTGAAAGAGAAGCTGTTTGTTCCATCACTTCAATTCACTGTGAGAAGTGAATGGAGTGTTGCTTCACTTTCTAAATGCTGTCCTTTCAGAAAAAATCACTTTCCTTTGAAAGTGCCTTAAGCTACTTATAAGCATTCAACAGAAATTCACATGCGTTTCTCTGAAAGAGAAGCAGTCTGTTCCAACACTTCAATTCACTGTGAGAAGTGAATGGAGTGTTGCTTCACTTTCTAAATGCTGTCCTTTTAGAGAAAATCACTTGCTTTTGAAACTGCCTAAAGCTACTTACGAGCATTCACAGGAAACTCAAATGTGTTTCTATGAAAGAGAAGGAGTCTCTTCCATCACTTCAATTCACTGTGTCAAGTGAATGGAGTGTTCCTTCACATTCTAAATGCTGTAGTTTCAGAGAAAATCACTTTCCTTTGAAAGTGTCTTAAGCTACTTACAAGAATTCACAGGAAACTCAAATGTGTTTCTATGAAAGAGAAGCTGTCTGTTCCAACACTTCAATTCACTGTGCGAAGTGAGTGGAGTGTTGCTTCACTTACTAAATGCGGTTTTTTCAGAGAAAATCACTTTCCTTTGAAAGTGCCTTAAGCTACTTACAAGCATTTAACAGAAATTCACATGCGTTTCTCTGAAAGAGAAGCAGTCTGTTCCAACACTTCAATTCACTGTGCGAAGTGAATGGAGTGTTGCTTCACTTACTATATGCTCTCATTTTAGGGAAAATCACTCTCTTTTGAAACTGCCTTAAGCTACTTACAAGCATTCACAAGAAACTCACATCTGTTTCTCTGAAAGAGAAGCAGTCTGTTCCAACACTTCAATTCACTGTGCGAAGTGAATGGAGTGTTGCTTCACTTTCTAAATTCTGTCCTTTCAGGGAAAATCACTTTCCTTTGAATGTGCCTTAAGTTACTTACAAGCATTCAACAGAAATTCACATGCATTTCTCTGAAAGAGAAGCAGTCTGTTCCAACACTTCAATTCACTGTGCAAAGTGAATGGATTGTTGCTTCACTTTCTAAATGCTGTCCTTTCAGAGAAAATCACTTTCCTTTGAAAGTGCCGTAAGCTAATTACAAGCATTCAACAGAAATTCACATGCGTTTCTCTGAAAGAGAAGCAGTCTGTCCCAACACTTCAATTCACTGTGTAAAGTGAATGGAGTGTTGCTTCACTTTCTATATGCTCTCCTTTTTGAGAAAAAAATCACTCTCCTTTGAAACTGCCTTAAGCTGCTTACAAGCATTCACAAGAAAATCACATTTGTTTCTCTGAAAGAGAAGCAGTCTGTTCCAACACTTCAATTCACTGTGCGAAGTGAATGGAGTGTTGCTTCACTTTCTTAATGCTGTCCTTTCAAAGAAAATCACTTTCCTTTGAAAGTGCCTTAAGCTACTTACAAGCATTCACAGGAAACTCAAATGTGTTTCTATGAAAGAGAAGCTGTCTGTTCCAACACTTCAATTTACTGTGTGAAGTGAATGGAGTGTTGCTTCACTTTCTAAATACTGTCCTTTCAGAGAAAATCACTTTCCTTTGAAAGTGCCTTAAGCTACTTACAAGCATTTAACAGAAATTCACATGCGTTTCTCTGAAAGAGAAGCAGTCTGTTCCAACACTTCAATTCACTGTGCGAAGTGAATGGAGTGTTGCTTCACTTTCTAAATGCTGTCCTTTCAGAGAAAATCACTTTCCTTTGAAAGTGCCTTAAGCTACTTACAACCATTTAACAGAAATTCACATGCGTTTCTCTGAAAGAGAAGCAGTCTGTTCCAACACTTCAATTCACTGTGCAAAGTGAATGGAGTGTTGCTTCACTTTCTATATGCTCTCCTTTAAGAGAAAATCACTCTCTTTTGAACCTGCCTTAAGCTACTTACAAGCATTCACAAGAAACTCACATCTGTTTCTCTGAAAGAGAAGCAGTCTGTTCCAACACTTCAATTCACTGTGCGATTGAATGGAGTGTTCCTTCACATTCTAAATGCTGTAGTTTCAGAGAAAATCACTTTCCTTTGAAAGTGTCTTAAGCTACTTACAAGCATTCACAGGAAACTCTAATGTGTTTCTATGAAAGAGAAGCTGTCTGTTCCAACACTTCAATTCACTGTGAGAAGTGAATGGAATGTTGCTTCACTTTCTAAATGCTGTCCTTTCAGAGAAAATCACTTTCCTTTGAAAGTGCCTTAAGCTACTTACAAGCATTTAACAGAAATTCACATGCGTTTCTCTGAAAGAGAAGCAGTCTGTTCCCACACTTCAATTCACTGTGCGAAGTGAATGGAGTATTGCTTCACTCTCTAAATGCTCTCCTTTTAGAGAAAATCACTCTCTTTTGAAACTGCCTTAAGCGACTTACAAGCATTCACAAGAAACTCACATCTGTTTCTCTGAAAGAGAAGCAGTCTGTTCCAACACTTCAATTCACTGTGCGATTGAATGGAGTGTTGCTTCACTTTCTAAATGCTGTCCTTTCAGAGAAAAATCACTTTCCTTTGAAAGTGCCTTAAGTTACTTACATTCATTCACAGGAATCTCACATGCATTTTTCTGAAAGAGAAGCAGTCTGTTCCAACACTTCAATTCACTGTGCGAAGTGAATTGAGTGTTGCTTCACTTTCTATATGCTCTCCTTTTAGAGAAAATCACTCTCTTTTAAAACTGCCTTAAGCTACTTACAAGCATTAACAAGAAACTCACATCTGTTTCTCTGAAAGAGAAGCAGTCTGTTCCAACACTTCAATTCACTGTGCGAAGTGAATGGAGTGTTGCTACACTTTCTAAATGCTGTCCTTTCAGAGAAAATCACTGTCCTTGGAATGTGCCTTAAGCTACTTACAAGCATTCAACAGAAATTCACATGCATTTTTCTGAAAGAGAAGCAGTCTGTTCCAACACTTCAATTCACTGTGCAAAGTGAATGGTGTGTTGCTTCACTTTCTAAATGCTGTCATTTCAGAGAAAATCACTTTCCTTTGAAAGTGCCTTAAGCTACTTACAAGCATTCACAAGAAACTCACATGCATTTTTCTGAAAGAGAAGCAGTCTGTTCCAACACTTCAATTCACTTTGCGAAGTGAATGTAGTGTTGCTTCACTCTCTAAATGCTGTCCTTTCAGAGAAAATCACTTTCCTTTGAAAGTGCCTTAAGCTAATTACAAGCATTCAACAGAAATTCACATGCGTTTCTCTGAAAGAGAAGCAGTCTGTTCCAACACTTCAATTCACTGTGCAAAGTGAATGGAGTGTTGCTTCACTTTCTAAATGCTGTCCTTTCAGAGAAAATCACTTTCCTTTGAAAGTGCCTTAAGCTACTTACAAGCATTCAACAGAAATTCTCATGCGTTTCTCTGAAAGAGAAGCAGTCTGTTCCAACACTTCAATTCGCTGTGAGAAGTGAATGGAGTGTTGCTTCACTTTCTAAATGCTGTCCTTTCAGAGAAAATCACTTTCCTTTGAAAGTGCGTTAAGCTACTTGCAAGCATTCAACAGAAATTCACATGCGTTTCTCTGAAAGAGAAGCAGTCTGTTCCAACACTTCAATTCACTGTGAGAAGTGATTGGAGTGTTGCTTCACTTTCTAAATGCTGTCCTTACAGAGAAAATCACTTTCCTTTGAAACTGCCTTAAGCTACTTACAAGCATTCAAGAGAAATTCACATGCGTTTCTCTGAAAGAGAAGCAGTCTGTTCCAACACTTCAATTCACTGTGCGAAGTGAATGGAGTGTTCCTTCACATTCTAAATGCTGTAGTTTCAGAGAAAATCACTTTCCTTTGAAAGTGTCTTAAGCTACTTACTAGCAATCACGGGAAAACAAATGTGTTTCTACGAAAGAGAAGCTGTCTGTTCCAACACTTCAATTCACTGTGCGAAGTGAATGGAGTGTTGCTTCACTTTCTAAATGCTGTCCTTTCAGAGAAAATCACTTTCCTTTGAAAGTGCCTTAAGCTACTTACAAGCATTCAACAGAAATTCACATGCGTTTCTCTGAAAGAGAAGCACTCTGTTCCAACACTTCAATTCACTGTGCGAAGTGAATGGAGTGTTCCTTCACATTCTAAATGCTGTAGTTTCAGAGAAAATCACTTTCCTTTGAAAGTGTCTTAAGCTACTTACAAGCATTCACAGGAAACTCAAATGTGTTTCTGTGAAAGAGAAGCTGTTTGTTCCATCACTTCAATTCACTGTGAGAAGTGAATGGAGTGTTGCTTCACTTTCTAAATGCTGTCCTTTCAGAAAAAATCACTTTCCTTTGAAAGTGCCTTAAGCTACTTATAAGCATTCAACAGAAATTCACATGCGTTTCTCTGAAAGAGAAGCAGTCTGTTCCAACACTTCAATTCACTGTGAGAAGTGAATGGAGTGTTGCTTCACTTTCTAAATGCTGTCCTTTTAGAGAAAATCACTTGCTTTTGAAACTGCCTAAAGCTACTTACGAGCATTCACAGGAAACTCAAATGTGTTTCTATGAAAGAGAAGGAGTCTCTTCCATCACTTCAATTCACTGTGTCAAGTGAATGGAGTGTTCCTTCACATTCTAAATGCTGTAGTTTCAGAGAAAAACACTTTCCTTTGAAAGTGTCTTAAGCTACTTACAAGAATTCACAGGAAACTCAAATGTGTTTCTATGAAAGAGAAGCTGTCTGTTCCAACACTTCAATTCACTGTGCGACGTGAGTGGAGTGTTGCTTCACTTACTAAATGCGGTTTTTTCAGAGAAAATCACTTTCCTTTGAAAGTGCCTTAAGCTACTTACAAGCATTTAACAGAAATTCACATGCGTTTCTCTGAAAGAGAAGCAGTCTGTTCCAACACTTCAATTCACTGTGCGACGTGAGTGGAGTGTTGCTTCACTTACTAAATGCGGTTTTTTCAGAGAAAATCACTTTCCTTTGAATGTGCCTTAAGTTACTTACAAGCATTCAACAGAAATTCACATGCATTTCTCTGAAAGAGAAGCAGTCTGTTCCAACACTTCAATTCACTGTGCAAAGTGAATGGACTGTTGCTTCACTTTCTAAATGCTGTCCTTTCAGAGAAAATCACTTTCCTTTGAAAGTGCCGTAAGCTAATTACAAGCATTCAACAGAAATTCACATGCGTTTCTCTGAAAGAGAAGCACTCTGTCCCAACACTTCAATTCACTGTGTAAAGTGAATGGAGTGTTGCTTCACTTTCTATATGCTCTCCTTTTTGAGAAAAAAATCACTCTCTTTTGAAACTGCCTTAAGCTGCTTACAAGCATTCACAAGAAAATCACATTTGTTTCTCTGAAAGAGAAGCAGTCTGTTCCAACACTTCAATTCACTGTGCGAAGTGAATGGAGTGTTGCTTCACTTTCTAAATGCTGTCCTTTCAGAGAAAATCACTTTCCTTTGAAAGTGCCTTAAGCTACTTACAACCATTTAACAGAAATTCACATGCGTTTCTCTGAAAGAGAAGCAGTCTGTTCCAACACTTCAATTCACTGCGCAAAGTGAATGGAGTGTTGCTTCACTTTCTATATGCTCTCCTTTAAGAGAAAATCACTCTCTTTTGAACCTGCCTTAAGCTACTTACAAGCATTCACAAGAAACTCACATCTGTTTCTCTGAAAGAGAAGCAGTCTGTTCCAACATTTCAATTCACTGTGCGAAGTGAATGGAGTGTTCCTTCACATTCTAAATGCTGTAGTTTCAGAGAAAATCACTTTCCTTTGAAAGTGTCTTAAGCTACTTACAAGCATTCACAGGAAACTCTAATGTGTTTCTATGAAAGAGAAGCTGTCTGTTCCAACACTTCAATTCACTGTGAGAAGTGAATGGAATGTTGCTTCACTTTCTAAATGCTGTCCTTTCAGAGAAAATCACTTTCCTTTGAAAGTGCCTTAAGCTACTTACAAGCATTTAACAGAAATTCACATGCGTTTCTCTGAAAGAGAAGCAGTCTGTTCCCACACTTCAATTCACTGTGCGAAGTGAATGGAGTATTGCTTCACTCTCTAAATGCTCTCCTTTTAGAGAAAATCACTCTCTTTTGAAACTGCCTTAAGCGACTTACAAGCATTCACAAGAAACTCACATCTGTTTCTCTGAAAGAGAAGCAGTCTGTTCCAACACTTCAATTCACTGTGCGATTGAATGGAGTGTTGCTTCACTTTCTAAATGCTGTCCTTTCAGAGAAAAATCACTTTCCTTTGAAAGTGCCTTAAGTTACTTACATTCATTCACAAGAATCTCACATGCATTTTTCTGAAAGAGAAGCAGTCTGTTCCAACACTTCAATTCACTGTGCGAAGTGAATTGAGTGTTGCTTCACTTTCTATATGCTCTCCTTTTAGAGAAAATCACTCTCTTTTAAAACTGCCTTAAGCTACTTACAAGCATTCACAAGAAACTCACATCTGTTTCTCTGAAAGAGAAGCAGTCTGTTCCAACACTTCAATTCACTGTGCGAAGTGAATGGAGTGTTGCTACACTTTCTAAATGCTGTCCTTTCAGAGAAAATCACTGTCCTTGGAATGTGCCTTAAGCTACTTACAAGCATTCAACAGAAATTCACATGCATTTTTCTGAAAGAGAAGCAGTCTGTTCCAACACTTCAATTCACTGTGCAAAGTGAATGGTGTGTTGCTTCACTTTCTAAATGCTGTCCTTTCAGAGAAAATCACTTTCCTTTGAAAGTGCCTTAAGCTACTTACAAGCATTCACAAGAAACTCACATGCATTTTTCTGAAAGAGAAGCAGTCTGTTCCAACACTTCAATTCACTTTGCGAAGTGAATGTAGTGTTGCTTCACTCTCTAAATGCTGTCCTTTCAGAGAAAATCACTTTCCTTTGAAAGTGCCTTAAGCTAATTACAAGCATTCAACAGAAATTCACGTGCGTTTCTCTGAAAGAGAAGCAGTCTGTTCCAACACTTCAATTCACTGTGCAAAGTGAATGGAGTGTTGCTTCACTTTCTAAATGCTGTCCTTTCAGAGAAAATCACTTTCCTTTGAAAGTGCCTTAAGCTACTTACAAGCATTCAACAGAAATTCTCATGCGTTTCTCTGAAAGAGAAGCAGTCTGTTCCAACACTTCAATTCACTGTGAGAAGTGAATGGAGTGTTGCTTGACTTTCTAAATGCTGTCCTTTTAGAGAAAATCACTTTCCTTTGAAAGTGCGTTAAGCTACTTGCAAGCATTCAACAGAAATTCACATGCGTTTCTCTGAAAGAGAAGCAGTCTGTTCCAACACTTCAATTCACTGTGAGAAGTGATTGGAGTGTTGCTTCACTTTCTAAATGCTGTCCTTACAGAGAAAATCACTTTCCTTTGAAACTGCCTTAAGCTACTTACAAGCATTCAAGAGAAATTCACATGCGTTTCTCTGAAAGAGAAGCAGTCTGTTCCAACACTTCAATTCACTGTGCGAAGTGAATGGAGTGTTCCTTCACATTCTAAATGCTGTAGTTTCAGAGAAAATCACTTTCCTTTGAAAGTGTCTTAAGCTACTTACTAGCAATCACGGGAAAACAAATGTGCTTCTACGAAAGAGAAGCTGTCTGTTCCAACACTTCAATTCACTGTGCGAAGTGAATGGAGTGTTGCTTCACTTTCTAAATGCTGTCCTTTCAGAGAAAATCACTTTCCTTTGAAAGTGCCTTAAGCTACTTACAAGCATTCAACAGAAATTCACATGCGTTTCTCTGAAAGAGAAGCACTCTGTTCCAACACTTCAATTCACTGTGCGAAGTGAATGGAGTGTTTCTTCACTTTCTAAATGCTGTCCTTTCAGAGAAAATCACTTTCCTTTGAAAGTGCCTTAAGCTACTTACAAGTATTCACAAGAAACTCACATGCATTTTTCTGAAAGAGAAGCAGTCTGTTCCAACACTTCAATTTACTGTTCGAGGTGAATGGAGTGTTGCTTCACTTTCTAAATGCTGTCCTTTCAGAGAAAATCACTTTCCTTTGAAAGTGCCTTAAGCTACTTACAAGCATTTAACAGAAATTCACATGCGTTTCTCTGAAAGAGAAGCAGTCTGTTCCAACACTTCAATTCACTGTGCGAAGTGAATGGAGTGTTGCTTCACTTACTAAATGCTGTTTTTTCAGAGAAAATCGCTTTCCTTTGAAAGTGCCTTAAGCTACTTACAAGCATTTAACAGAAATTCACATGCGTTTCTCTGAAAGAGGAGCAGTCTGTTCCAACACTTCAATTCACTGTGCGAAGTGAATGGAGTGTTGCTTCACTTTCTATATGCTCTCCTTTTAGAGAAAATCACTCTCTTTTGAAACTGCCTTAAGCTACTTACAAGAATTCACAAGAAACTCACATCTGTTTCTCTGAAAGAGAAGCAGTCTGTTCCAACACTTCAATTCACTGTGCGAAGTGAATGGAGTGTTCCTTCACATTCTAAATGCTGTAGTTTCAGAGAAAATCACTTTCCTTTGAAAGTGTCTTAAGCTACTTACAAGCATTCACAGGAAACTCAAATGTGTTTCTGTGAAAGAGAAGCTGTTTGTTCCATCACTTCAATTCACTGTGAGAAGTGAATGGAGTGTTGCTTCACTTTCTAAATGCTGTCCTTTCAGAGAAAATCACTTTCCTTTGAAAGTGCCTTAAGCTACTTATAAGCATTCAACAGAAATTCACATGCGTTTCTCTGAAAGAGAAGCAGTCTGTTCCAACACTTCAATTCACTGTGAGAAGTGAATGGAGTGTTGCTTCACTTTCTAAATGCTGTCCTTTTAGAGAAAATCACTCTCTTTTGAAACTGCCTAAAGCTACTTACGAGCATTCACAGGAAACTCAAATGTGTTTCTATGAAAGAGAAGGAGTCTCTTCCATCACTTCAATTCACTGTGTCAAGTGAATGGAGTGTTCCTTCACATTCTAAATGCTGTAGTTTCAGAGAAAATCACTTTCCTTTGAAAGTGTCTTAAGCTACTTACAAGAATTCACAGGAAACTCAAATGTGTTTCTATGAAAGAGAAGCTGTCTGTTCCAACACTTCAATTCACTGTGCGAAGTGAGTGGAGTGTTGCTTCACTTACTAAATGCGGTTTTTTCAGAGAAAATCACTTTCCTTTGAAAGTGCCTTAAGCTACTTACAAGCATTTAACAGAAATTCACATGCGTTTCTCTGAAAGAGAAGCAGTCTGTTCCAACACTTCAATTCACTGTGCGAAGTGAATGGAGTGTTGTTTCACTTTCTAAATGCTCTCCTATTAGAGAAAATCACTCTCTTTTGAAACTGCCTTAAGCTACTTATAAGCATTCACAAGAAACTCACATCTGTTTCTCTGAAAGAGAAGCAGTCTGTTCCAACACTTCAATTCACTGTGCGAAGTGAATGGAGTGTTGCTTCACTTTCTAAATGCTGTCCTTTCAGAGAAAATCACTTTCCTTTGAATGTGCCTTAAGTTACTTACAAGCATTCAACAGAAATTCACATGCATTTCTCTGAAAGAGAAGCAGTCTGTTCGAACACTTCAATTCACTGTGCAAAGTGAATGGATTGTTGCTTCACTTTCTAAATGCTGTCCTTTCAGAGAAAATCACTTTCCTTTGAAAGTGCCGTAAGCTAATTACAAGTATTCAACAGAAATTCACATGCGTTTCTCTGAAAGAGAAGCAGTCTGTCCCAACACTTCAATTCACTGTGTAAAGTGAATGGAGTGTTGCTTCACTTTCTATATGCTCTCCTTTTTGAGAAAAAAATCACTCTCTTTTGAAACTGCCTTAAGCTGCTTACAAGCATTCACAAGAAAATCACATTTGTTTCTCTGAAAGAGAAGCAGTCTGTTCCAACACTTCAATTCACTGTGCGAAGTGAATGGAGTGTTGCTTCACTTTCTTAATGCTGTCCTTTCAAAGAAAATCACTTTCCTTTGAAAGTGCCTTAAGCTACTTACAAGCATTCACAGGAAACTCAAATGTGTTTCTATGAAAGAGAAGCTGTCTGTTCCAACACTTCAATTTACTGTGCGAAGTGAATGGAGTGTTGCTTCACTTTCTAAATGCTGTCCTTTCAGAGAAAATCACTTTCCTTTGAAAGTGCCTTAAGCTACTTACAACCATTTAACAGAAATTCACATGCGTTTCTCTGAAAGAGAAGCAGTCTGTTCCAACACTTCAATTCACTGCGCAAAGTGAATGGAGTGTTGCTTCACTTTCTATATGCTCTCCTTTAAGAGAAAATCACTCTCTTTTAAACCTGACTTAAGCTACTTACAAGCATTCACAAGAAACTCACATCTGTTTCTCTGAAAGAGAAGCAGTCTGTTCCAACATTTCAATTCACTGTGCGAAGTGAATGGAGTGTTCCTTCACATTCTAAATGCTGTAGTTTCAGAGAAAATCACTTTCCTTTGAAAGTGTCTTAAGCTACTTACAAGCATTCACAGGAAACTCTAATGTGTTTCTATGAAAGAGAAGCTGTCTGTTCCAACACTTCAATTCACTGTGAGAAGTGAATGGAATGTTGCTTCACTTTCTAAATGCTGTCCTTTCAGAGAAAATCACTTTCCTTTGAAAGTGCCTTAAGCTACTTACAAGCATTTAACAGAAATTCACATGCGTTTCTCTGAAAGAGAAGCAGTCTGTTCCCACACTTCAATTCACTGTGCGAAGTGAATGGAGTATTGCTTCACTCTCTAAATGCTCTCCTTTTAGAGAAAATCACTCTCTTTTGAAACTGCCTTAAGCGACTTACAAGCATTCACAAGAAACTCACATCTGTTTCTCTGAAAGAGAAGCAGTCTGTTCCAACACTTCAATTCACTGTGCGATTGAATGGAGTGTTGCTTCACTTTCTAAATGCTGTCCTTTCAGAGAAAAATCACTTTCCTTTGAAAGTGCCTTAAGTTACTTACATTCATTCACAAGAATCTCACATGCATTTTTCTGAAAGAGAAGCAGTCTGTTCCAACACTTCAATTCACTGTGCGAAGTGAATTGAGTGTTGCTTCACTTTCTATATGCTCTCCTTTTAGAGAAAATCACTCTCTTTTAAAACTGCCTTAAGCTACTTACAAGCATTCACAAGAAACTCACATCTGTTTCTCTGAAAGAGAAGCAGTCTGTTCCAACACTTCAATTCACTGTGCGAAGTGAATGGAGTGTTGCTACACTTTCTAAATGCTGTCCTTTCAGAGAAAATCACTGTCCTTGGAATGTGCCTTAAGCTACTTACAAGCATTCAACAGAAATTCACATGCATTTTTCTGAAAGAGAAGCAGTCTGTTCCAACACTTCAATTCACTGTGCAAAGTGAATGGTGTGTTGCTTCACTTTCTAAATGCTGTCCTTTCAGAGAAAATCACTTTCCTTTGAAAGTGCCTTAAGCTACTTACAAGCATTCAACAGAAATTCTCATGCATTTCTCTGAAAGAGAAGCAGTCTGTTCCAACACTTCAATTCACTGTGAGAAGTGAATGGAGTGTTGCTTCACTTTCTAAATGCTGTCCTTTTAGAGAAAATCACTTTCCTTTGAAAGTGCGTTAAGCTACTTACAAGCATTCAAGAGAAATTCACATGCGTTTCTCTGAAAGAGAAGCAGTCTGTTCCAACACTTCAATTCACTGTGCGAAGTGAATGGAGTGTTCCTTCACATTCTAAATGCTGTAGTTTCAGAGAAAATCACTTTCCTTTGAAAGTGTCTTAAGCTACTTACTAGCAATCACGGGAAAACAAATGTGCTTCTACGAAAGAGAAGCTGTCTGTTCCAACACTTCAATTCACTGTGCGAAGTGAATGGAGTGTTGCTTCACTTTCTAAATGCTGTCCTTTCAGAGAAAATCACTTTCCTTTGAAAGTGCCTTAAGCTACTTACAAGCATTCAACAGAAATTCACATGCGTTTCTCTGAAAGAGAAGCACTCTGTTCCAACACTTCAATTCACTGTGCGAAGTGAATGGAGTGTTTCTTCACTTTCTAAATGCTGTCCTTTCAGAGAAAATCACTTTCCTTTGAAAGTGCCTTAAGCTACTTACAAGTATTCACAAGAAACTCACATGCATTTTTCTGAAAGAGAAGCAGTCTGTTCCAACACTTCAATTTACTGTTCGAGGTGAATGGAGTGTTGCTTCACTTTCTAAATGCTGTCCTTTCAGAGAAAATCACTTTCCTTTGAAAGTGCCTTAAGCTACTTACAAGCATTTAACAGAAATTCACATGCGTTTCTCTGAAAGAGAAGCAGTCTGTTCCAACACTTCAATTCACTGTGCGAAGTGAATGGAGTGTTGCTTCACTTACTAAATGCTGTTTTTTCAGAGAAAATCGCTTTCCTTTGAAAGTGCCTTAAGCTACTTACAAGCATTTAACAGAAATTCACATGCGTTTCTCTGAAAGAGGAGCAGTCTGTTCCAACACTTCAATTCACTGTGCGAAGTGAATGGAGTGTTGCTTCACTTTCTATATGCTCTCCTTTTAGAGAAAATCACTCTCTTTTGAAACTGCGTTAAGCTACTTACAAGCATTCACAAGAAACTCACATCTGTTTCTCTGAAAGAGAAGCAGTCTGTTCCAACACTTCAATTCACTGTGCGAAGTGAATGGAGTGTTCCTTCACATTCTAAATGCTGTAGTTTCAGAGAAAATCACTTTCCTTTGAAAGTGTCTTAAGCTACTTACAAGCATTCACAGGAAACTCAAATGTGTTTCTGTGAAAGAGAAGCTGTTTGTTCCATCACTTCAATTCACTGTGAGAAGTGAATGGAGTGTTGCTTCACTTTCTAAATGCTGTCCTTTCAGAGAAAATCACTTTCCTTTGAAAGTGCCTTAAGCTACTTATAAGCATTCAACAGAAATTCACATGCGTTTCTCTGAAAGAGAAGCAGTCTGTTCCAACACTTCAATTCACTGTGAGAAGTGAATGGAGTGTTGCTTCACTTTCTAAATGCTGTCCTTTTAGAGAAAATCACTCTCTTTTGAAACTGCCTAAAGCTACTTACGAGCATTCACAGGAAACTCAAATGTGTTTCTATGAAAGAGAAGGAGTCTCTTCCATCACTTCAATTCACTGTGTCAAGTGAATGGAGTGTTCCTTCACATTCTAAATGCTGTAGTTTCAGAGAAAATCACTTTCCTTTGAAAGTGTCTTAAGCTACTTACAAGAATTCACAGGAAACTCAAATGTGTTTCTATGAAAGAGAAGCTGTCTGTTCCAACACTTCAATTCACTGTGCGAAGTGAGTGGAGTGTTGCTTCACTTACTAAATGCGGTTTTTTCAGAGAAAATCACTTTCCTTTGAAAGTGCCTTAAGCTACTTACAAGCATTTAACAGAAATTCACATGCGTTTCTCTGAAAGCGAAGCAGTCTGTTCCAACACTTCAATTCACTGTGCGAAGTGAATGGAGTGTTGTTTCACTTTCTAAATGCTCTCCTATTAGAGAAAATCACTCTCTTTTGAAACTGCCTTAAGCTACTTATAAGCATTCACAAGAAACTCACATCTGTTTCTCTGAAAGAGAAGCAGTCTGTTCCAACACTTCAATTCACTGTGCGAAGTGAATGGAGTGTTGCTTCACTTTCTAAATGCTGTCCTTTCAGAGAAAATCACTTTCCTTTGAATGTGCCTTAAGTTACTAACAAGCATTCAACAGAAATTCACATGCATTTCTCTGAAAGAGAAGCAGTCTGTTCGAACACTTCAATTCACTGTGCAAAGTGAATGGATTGTTGCTTCACTTTCTAAATGCTGTCCTTTCAGAGAAAATCACTTTCCTTTGAAAGTGCCGTAAGCTAATTACAAGTATTCAACAGAAATTCACATGCGTTTCTCTGAAAGAGAAGCAGTCTGTCCCAACACTTCAATTCACTGTGTAAAGTGAATGGAGTGTTGCTTCACTTTCTATATGCTCTCCTTTTTGAGAAAAAAATCACTCTCTTTTGAAACTGCCTTAAGCTGCTTACAAGCATTCACAAGAAAATCACATTTGTTTCTCTGAAAGAGAAGCAGTCTGTTCCAACACTTCAATTCACTGTGCGAAGTGAATGGAGTGTTGCTTCACTTTCTTAATGCTGTCCTTTCAAAGAAAATCACTTTCCTTTGAAAGTGCCTTAAGCTACTTACAAGCATTCACAGGAAACTCAAATGTGTTTCTATGAAAGAGAAGCTGTCTGTTCCAACACTTCAATTTACTGTGTGAAGTGAATGGAGTGTTGCTTCACTTTCTAAATACTGTCCTTTCAGAGAAAATCACTTTCCTTTGAAAATGCCTTAAGCTACTTACAAGCATTTAACAGAAATTCACATCGTTTCTCTGAAAGAGAAGCAGTCTGTTCCAACACTTCAATTCACTGTGCGAAGTGAATGGAGTGTTGCTTCACTTTCTAAATGCTGTCCTTTCAGAGAAAATCACTTTCCTTTGAAAGTGCCTTAAGCTACTTACAACCATTTAACAGAAATTCACATGCGTTTCTCTGAAAGAGAAGCAGTCTGTTCCAACACTTCAATTCACTGTGCAAAGTGAATGGAGTGTTGCTTCACTTTCTATATGCTCTCCATTAAGAGAAAATCACTCTCTTTTGAACCTGCCTTAAGCTACTTACAAGCATTCACAAGAAACTCACATCTGTTTCTCTGAAAGAGAAGCAGTCTGTTCCAACACTTCAATTCACTGTGCGAAGTGAATGGAGTATTGCTTCACTCTCTAAATGCTCTCCTTTTAGAGAAAATCACTCTCTTTTGAAACTGCCTTAAGCGACTTACAAGCATTCACAAGAAACTCACATCTGTTTCTCAGAAAGGGAAGCAGTCTGTTCCAACACTTCAATTCACTGTGCGATTGAATGGAGTGTTGCTTCACTTTCTAAATGCTGTCCTTTCAGAGAAAATCACTTTCCTTTGAATGTGCCTTAAGCTACTTACAAGCATTCAACAGAAATTCACATGTGTTTCTCTGAAATAGAAGCAGTCTGTTCTAACACTTCAATTCACTGTGCGAAGTGAATGGAGTGTTGCTTCACTTTCTATATGCTCTCCTTTTAGAGAAAATCACTCTCTTTTGAAACTGCCTTAAGCTACTTACAAGCATTCAGAAGAACCTCACATCTTTTTCTCTGAAAGAGAAGCAGTCTGTTCCAACATGTCAATTCACTGTGCGAAGTGAATGGAGTGTTCCTTCACATTCTAAATGCTGTAGTTTCAGAGAAAATCACTTTCCTTTGAAAGTGTCTTAAGCTACTTACAAGCATTCACAGGAAACTCTAATGTGTTTCTATGAAAGAGAAGCTGTCTGTTCCAACACTTCAATTCACTGTGCAAAGTGAATGGAGTGTTGCTTCACTTTCTAAATACTGTCCTTTCCTAGAAAATCACTTTCCTTTGAAAGTGCCTTAAGCTACTTACAAGCATTCAACAGAAATTCACTTGCGTTTCTCTGAAAGAGAAGTAGTCTGTTCCAACACTTCAATTCACTTTGCAAAGGGAATGGAGTGTTGCTTCACTTTCTAAAAGCTGTCCTTTCAGAGAAAATCACTTTCCTTTGAAAGTGCCTTAAGCTACTTACAAGCATTCACAGGAAACTCAAATGTGTTTCTATGAAAGAGAAGCTGTCTGTTCCAACACTTCAATTCACTGTGCGAAGTGAATGGAGTGTTGCTTCACTTTCTTAATGCTGTCCTTTCAAAGAAAATCACTTTCCTTTGAAAGTGCCTTAAGCTACTTACAAGCATTCACAGGAAACTCAAATGTGTTTCTATGAAAGAGAAGCAGTCTGTTCCAACACTTCAATTCACTGTGCGAAGTGAATGGAGTGTTGCTTCACTTTCTAAATGCTGTACTTTTAGAGAAAATCACTCTCTTTTGAAACTGCCTAAAGCTACTTAGGAGCATTCACAGGAAACTCAAATGTGTTTCTATGAAAGAGAAGGAGTCTCTTCCATCCCTTCAATTCACTGTGTCAAGTGAATGGAGTGTTCCTTCACATTCTAAATGCTGTAGTTTCAGAGAAAATCACTTTCCTTTGAAAGTGTCTTAAGCTACTTACAAGAATTCACAGGAAACTCAAATGTGTTTCTATGAAAGAGAAGCTGTCTGTTCCAACACTTCAATTCACTGTGCGAAGTGAGTGGAGTGTTGCTTCACTTACTAAATGCGGTTTTTTCAGAGAAAATCACTTTCCTTTGAAAGTGCCTTAAGCTACTTACAAGCATTTAACAGAAATTTACATGCGTTTCTCTGAAAGAGAAGCAGTCTGTTCCAACACTTCAATTCACTGTGCGAAGTGAATGGAGTGTTGCTTCACTTACTATATGCTCTCATTTTAGAGAAAATCACTCTCTTTTGAAACTGCCTTAAGCTACTTACAAGCATTCACAGGAAACTCACATCTGTTTCTCTGAAAGAGAAGCAGTCTGTTCCAACACTTCAATTCACTGTACAAAGTGAATGGATTGTTGCTTCACTTTCTAAATGCTGTCCTTTCAGAGAAAATCACTTTCCTTTGAAAGTGCCGTAAGCTAATTACAAGTATTCAACAGAAATTCACATGCGTTTCTCTGAAAGAGAAGCAGTCTGTCCCAACACTTCAATTCACTGTGTAAAGTGAATGGAGTGTTGCTTCACTTTCTATATGCTCTCCTTTTTGAGAAAAAAATCACTCTCTTTTGAAACTGCCTTAAGCTGCTTACAAGCATTCACAAGAAAATCACATTTGTTTCTCTGAAAGAGAAGCAGTCTGTTCCAACACTTCAATTCACTGTGCGAAGTGAATGGAGTGTTGCTTCACTTTCTTAATGCTGTCCTTTCAAAGAAAATCACTTTCCTTTGAAAGTGCCTTAAGCTACTTACAAGCATTCACAGGAAACTCAAATGTGTTTCTATGAAAGAGAAGCTGTCTGTTCCAACACTTCAATTTACTGTGTGAAGTGAATGGAGTGTTGCTTCACTTTCTAAATACTGTCCTTTCAGAGAAAATCACTTTCCTTTGAAAATGCCTTAAGCTACTTACAAGCATTTAACAGAAATTCACATCGTTTCTCTGAAAGAGAAGCAGTCTGTTCCAACACTTCAATTCACTGTGCGAAGTGAATGGAGTGTTGCTTCACTTTCTAAATGCTGTCCTTTCAGAGAAAATCACTTTCCTTTGAAAGTGCCTTAAGCTACTTACAAGCATTTAACAGAAATTCACATGCGTTTCTCTGAAAGAGAAGCAGTCTGTTCCAACACTTCAATTCACTGTGCAAAGTGAATGGAGTGTTGCTTCACTTTCTATATGCTCTCCTTTAAGAGAAAATCACTCTCTTTTGAACCTGCCTTAAGCTACTTACAAGCATTCACAAGAAACTCACATCTGTTTCTCTGAAAGAGAAGCAGTCTGTTCCAACACTTCAATTCACTGTGCGAAGTGAATGGAGTATTGCTTCACTCTCTAAATGCTCTCCTTTTAGAGAAAATCACTCTCTTTTGAAACTGCCTTAAGCGACTTACAAGCATTCACAAGAAACTCACATCTGTTTCTCAGAAAGGGAAGCAGTCTGTTCCAACACTTCAATTCACTGTGCGATTGAATGGAGTGTTGCTTCACTTTCTAAATGCTGTCCTTTCAGAGAAAATCACTTTCCTTTGAATGTGCCTTAAGCTACTTACAAGCATTCAACAGAAATTCACATGCGTTTCTCTGAAATAGAAGCAGTCTGTTCTAACACTTCAATTCACTGTGCGAAGTGAATGGAGTGTTGCTTCACTTTCTATATGCTCTCCTTTTAGAGAAAATCACTCTCTTTTGAAACTGCCTTAAGCTACTTACAAGCATTCAGAAGAACTTCACATCTTTTTCTCTGAAAGAGAAGCAGTCTGTTCCAACATGTCAATTCACTGTGCGAAGTGAATGGAGTGTTCCTTCACATTCTAAATGCTGTAGTTTCAGAGAAAATCACTTTCCTTTGAAAGTGTCTTAAGCTACTTACAAGCATTCACAGGAAACTCTAATGTGTTTCTATGAAAGAGAAGCTGTCTGTTCCAACACTTCAATTCACTGTGCAAAGTGAATGGAGTGTTGCTTCACTTTCTAAATACTGTCCTTTCCTAGAAAATCACTTTCCTTTGAAAGTGCCTTAAGCTACTTACAAGCATTCAACAGAAATTCACTTGCGTTTCTCTGAAAGAGAAGTAGTCTGTTCCAACACTTCAATTCACTTTGCAAAGGGAATGGAGTGTTGCTTCACTTTCTAAAAGCTGTCCTTTCAGAGAAAATCACTTTCCTTTGAAAGTGCCTTAAGCTACTTACAAGCATTCACAGGAAACTCAAATGTGTTTCTATGAAAGAGAAGCTGTCTGTTCCAACACTTCAATTCACTGTGCGAAGTGAATGGAGTGTTGCTTCACTTTCTTAATGCTGTCCTTTCAAAGAAAATCACTTTCCTTTGAAAGTGCCTTAAGCTACTTACAAGCATTCACAGGAAACTCAAATGTGTTTCTATGAAAGAGAAGCAGTCTGTTCCAACACTTCAATTCACTGTGCGAAGTGAATGGAGTGTTGCTTCACTTTCTAAATGCTGTACTTTTAGAGAAAATCACTCTCTTTTGAAACTGCCTAAAGCTACTTAGGAGCATTCACAGGAAACTCAAATGTGTTTCTATGAAAGAGAAGGAGTCTCTTCCATCCCTTCAATTCACTGTGTCAAGTGAATGGAGTGTTCCTTCACATTCTAAATGCTGTAGTTTCAGAGAAAATCACTTTCCTTTGAAAGTGTCTTAAGCTACTTACAAGAATTCACAGGAAACTCAAATGTGTTTCTATGAAAGAGAAGCTGTCTGTTCCAACACTTCAATTCACTGTGCGAAGTGAGTGGAGTGTTGCTTCACTTACTAAATGCGGTTTTTTCAGAGAAAATCACTTTCCTTTGAAAGTGCCTTAAGCTACTTACAAGCATTTAACAGAAATTCACATGCGTTTCTCTGAAAGAGAAGCAGTCTGTTCCAACACTTCAATTCACTGTGCGAAGTGAATGGAGTGTTGCTTCACTTACTATATGCTCTCATTTTAGAGAAAATCACTCTCTTTTGAAACTGCCTTAAGCTACTTACAAGCATTCACAGGAAACTCACATCTGTTTCTCTGAAAGAGAAGCAGTCTGTTCCAACACTTCAATTCACTGTGCGAAGTGAATGGAGTGTTGCTTCACTTTCTAAATGCTGTCCTTTCAGAGAAAATCACTTTCCTTTGAATGTGCCTTAAGTTACTTACAAGCATTCAACAGAAATTCACATGTATTTCTCTGAAAGAGAAGCAGTCTGTTCCAACACTTCAATTCACTGTACAAAGTGAATGGATTGTTGCTTCACTTTCTAAATGCTGTCCTTTCAGAGAAAATCACTTTCCTTTGAAAGTGCCATAAGCTAATTACAAGCATTCAACAGAAATTCACATGCGTTTCTCTGAAAGAGAAGCAGTCTGTCCCAACACTTCAATTCACTGTGTAAAGTGAATGGAGTGTTGCTTCACTTTCTATATGCTCTCCTTTTTGAGAAAAAAATCACTCTCTTTTGAAACTGCCTTAAGCTGCTTACAAGCATTCACAAGAAAATCACATTTGTTTCTCTGAAAGAGAAGCAGTCTGTTCCAACACTTCAATTCACTGTGCGAAGTGAATGGAGTGTTGCTTCACTTTCTTAATGCTGTCCTTTCAAAGAAAATCACTTTCCTTTGAAAGTGCCTTAAGCTACTTACAAGCATTCACAGGAAACTCAAATGTGTTTCTATGAAAGAGAAGCTGTCTGTTCCAACACTTCAATTTACTGTGTGAAGTGAATGGAGTGTTGCTTCACTTTCTAAATACTGTCCTTTCAGAGAAAATCACTTTCCTTTGAAAGTGCCTTAAGCTACTTACAAGCATTTAACAGAAATTCACATGCGTTTCTCTGAAAGAGAAGCAGTCTGTTCCAACACTTCAATTCACTGTGCGAAGTGAATGGAGTGTTGCTTCACTTTCTAAATGCTGTCCTTTCAGAGAAAATCACTTTCCTTTGAAAGTGCCTTAAGCTACTTACAAGCATTTAACAGAAATTCACATGCGTTTCTCTGAAAGAGAAGCAGTCTGTTCCAACACTTCAATTCACTGTGCAAAGTGAATGGAGTGTTGCTTCACTTTCTATATGCTCTCCTTTTAGAGAAAATCACTCTCTTTTGAACCTGCCTTAAGCTACTTACAAGCATTCACAAGAAACTCACATCTGTTTCTCTGAAAGAGAAGCAGTCTGTTCCAACACTTCAATTCACTGTGCGAAGTGAATGGAGTGTTCCTTCACATTCTAAATGCTGTAGTTTCAGAGAAAATCACTTTCCTTTGAAAGTGTCTTAAGCTACTTACAAGCATTCACAGGAAACTGTAATGTGTTTCTATGAAAGAGAAGCTGTCTGTTCCAACACTTCAATTCACTGTGCGAAGTGAATGGAGTGTTGCTTCACTTTCTAAATACTGTCCTTTCCTAGAAAATCACTTTCCTTTGAAAGTGCCTTAAGCTACTTACAAGCATTCAACAGAAATTCACTTGCGTTTCTCTGAAAGAGAAGTAGTCTGTTCCAACACTTCAATTCACTTTGCAAAGGGAATGGAGTGTTGCTTCACTTTCTAAATGCTGTCCTTTCAGAGAAAATCACTTTCCTTTGAAAGTGCCTTAAGCTAATTACAAGCATTCA
Source organism: Myodes glareolus (assembly GCF_982192425.1). Taxonomy (NCBI): domain Eukaryota; kingdom Metazoa; phylum Chordata; class Mammalia; order Rodentia; family Cricetidae; genus Myodes; species Myodes glareolus. The sequence continues at coordinate 696,406 of NC_142048.1, read as the reverse complement.
ACAGAAATTCACATGCGTTTCTCTGAAAGACAGGCAGTCTGTTCCAACACTTCAATTCACTTTGCAAAGTGAATGGAGTGTTGCTTCACTTTCTAAATGCTGTCCTTTCAGAGAAAATCACTTTCCTTTGAAAGTGCCTTAAGCTAATTACAAGCATTCAACAGAAATTCACATGCGTTTCTCTGAAAGAGAAGCAGTCTGTTCCAACACTTCAATACACTGTGCAAAGTGAATGGGGTGTTGCTTCACTTTCTAAATGCTGTCCTTTCAGAGAAAATCACTTTCCTTTGAAAGTGCCTTAAGCTACTTACAAGCATTCAATAGAAATTCACATGCGTTTCTCTGAAAAAGAAGCAGTCTGTTCTAACAATTCAATTCACTGTGCGAAGTGAATGGAGTGTTGCTTCACTTTCTATATGCTCTCCTTTTAGAGAAAATCACTCTCTTTTGAAACTGCCTTAAGCTACTTACAAGCATTCACAAGAAACTCACATCTTTTTCTCTGAAAGAGAAGCAGTCTGTTCCAACATGTCAATTCACTGTGCGAAGTGAATGGAGTGTTCCTTCACATTCTAAATGCTGTAGTTTCAGAGAAAATCACTTTCCTTTGAAAGTGTCTTAAGCTACTTACAAGCATTCATAGCAAACTCTAATGTGTTTCTATGAAAGAGAAGCTGTCTGTTCCAACACTTCAATTCACTGTGCGAAGTGAATGGAGTGTTGCTTCACTTTCTAAATACTGTCCTTTCCTAGAAAATCACTTTCCTTTGAAAGTGCCTTAAGCTACTTACAAGCATTCAACAGAAATTCACTTGCGTTTCTCTGAAAGAGAAGTAGTCTGTTCCAACACTTCAATTCACTTTGAAAAGGGAATGGAGTGTTGCTTCACTTTCTAAATGCTGTCCTTTCAGAGAAAATCACTTTCCTTTGAAAGTGCCTTAAGCTAATTACAAGCATTCAACAGAAATTCACATGCGTTTCTCTGAAAGACAGGCAGTCTGTTCCAACACTTCAATTCACTTTGCAAAGTGAATGGAGGGTTGCTTCACTTTCTAAATGCTGTCCTTTCAGAGAAAATCACTTTCCTTTGAAAGTGCGTTAAGCTAATTACAAGCATTCAACAGAAATTCACATGCGTTTCTCTGAAAGAGAAGCAGTCTGTTCCAACACTTCAGTTCACTGTGAGAAGTGAATGGAGTGTTGCTTCACTTTCTAAATGCTGTCCTTTCAGAGAAATTCACTTTCCTTTGAAACTGCCTTAAGCGACTTAGAAGCATTCACAAGAGACTCACATCTTTTTCTCTGAAAGAGAAGCAGTCTGTTCCAACACTTCAATTCACTGTGCGAAGTGAATGGAGTGTTCCTTCACATTCTAAATGCTGTAGTTTCAGAGAAAATCACTTTCCTTTGAAAGTGTCTTAAGCTACTTACAAGCATTCACGGGAAACTCAAATGTGTTTCTCTGAAAGAGAAGCAGTCTGTTCCAACACTTCAATTCACTGTGCGAATTGAATGGAGTGTTGCTTCACTTTCTAAATGCTGTCCTTTCAGAGAAAATCACTTTCCTTTGAAAGTGCCTTAAGCTACTTACAAGCATTCACAAGAAACTCACAGGCATTTTTCTGAAAGAGAAGCAGTCTGTTCCAACACTTCAATTCACTGTGCGAAGTGAATGGAGTTTTGCTTCACTTTCTAAATGCTGTCCTTTCAGAGAAAATCACTTTCCTTTGAAAGTGCCTTAAGCTACTTACAAGCATTCAACAGAAATTCACATGCATTTCTCTGAAAGAGAAGCAGTCTGTTCCAACACTTCAATTCACTGTGCGAAATGAATGGAGTGTTGCTTCACTTTCTATATGCTCACATTTTAGAGAAAATCACTCTCTTTTGAACCTGCCTTAAGCTACTTACAAGCATTCACAAGAAACTCACATTTGTTTCTCTGAAAGAGAAGCAGTCTGTTCCAACACTTCAATTCACTGTGCGAAGTAAATGGAGAGTTCCTTCACATTCTAAATGCTGTAGTTTCAGAGAAAATCACTTTCCTTTGAAAGTGCCTTAAGCTACTTACAAACATTTAACAGAAATTCACATGCCTTTCTCTGAAAGAGAAGCAGTCTGTTCCAACACTTCAATTCACTGTGCGAAGTGAGTGGAGTGTTGCTTCACTTACTAAATGCGGTTTTTTCAGAGAAAATCACTTTCCTTTGAAAGTGCCTTAAGCTACTTACAAGCATTTAACAGAAATTTACATGCGTTTCTCTGAAAGAGAAGCAGTCTGTTCCAACACTTCAATTCACTGTGCGAAGTGAATGGAGTGTTGCTTCACTTACTATATGCTCTCATTTTAGAGAAAATCACTCTCTTTTGAAACTGCCTTAAGCTACTTACAAGCATTCACAGGAAACTCACATCTGTTTCTCTGAAAGAGAAGCAGTCTGTTCCAACACTTCAATTCACTGTACAAAGTGAATGGATTGTTGCTTCACTTTCTAAATGCTGTCCTTTCAGAGAAAATCACTTTCCTTTGAAAGTGCCGTAAGCTAATTACAAGTATTCAACAGAAATTCACATGCGTTTCTCTGAAAGAGAAGCAGTCTGTCCCAACACTTCAATTCACTGTGTAAAGTGAATGGAGTGTTGCTTCACTTTCTATATGCTCTCCTTTTTGAGAAAAAAATCACTCTCTTTTGAAACTGCCTTAAGCTGCTTACAAGCATTCACAAGAAAATCACATTTGTTTCTCTGAAAGAGAAGCAGTCTGTTCCAACACTTCAATTCACTGTGCGAAGTGAATGGAGTGTTGCTTCACTTTCTTAATGCTGTCCTTTCAAAGAAAATCACTTTCCTTTGAAAGTGCCTTAAGCTACTTACAAGCATTCACAGGAAACTCAAATGTGTTTCTATGAAAGAGAAGCTGTCTGTTCCAACACTTCAATTTACTGTGTGAAGTGAATGGAGTGTTGCTTCACTTTCTAAATACTGTCCTTTCAGAGAAAATCACTTTCCTTTGAAAATGCCTTAAGCTACTTACAAGCATTTAACAGAAATTCACATCGTTTCTCTGAAAGAGAAGCAGTCTGTTCCAACACTTCAATTCACTGTGCGAAGTGAATGGAGTGTTGCTTCACTTTCTAAATGCTGTCCTTTCAGAGAAAATCACTTTCCTTTGAAAGTGCCTTAAGCTACTTACAAGCATTTAACAGAAATTCACATGCGTTTCTCTGAAAGAGAAGCAGTCTGTTCCAACACTTCAATTCACTGTGCAAAGTGAATGGAGTGTTGCTTCACTTTCTATATGCTCTCCTTTAAGAGAAAATCACTCTCTTTTGAACCTGCCTTAAGCTACTTACAAGCATTCACAAGAAACTCACATCTGTTTCTCTGAAAGAGAAGCAGTCTGTTCCAACACTTCAATTCACTGTGCGAAGTGAATGGAGTATTGCTTCACTCTCTAAATGCTCTCCTTTTAGAGAAAATCACTCTCTTTTGAAACTGCCTTAAGCGACTTACAAGCATTCACAAGAAACTCACATCTGTTTCTCAGAAAGGGAAGCAGTCTGTTCCAACACTTCAATTCACTGTGCGATTGAATGGAGTGTTGCTTCACTTTCTAAATGCTGTCCTTTCAGAGAAAATCACTTTCCTTTGAATGTGCCTTAAGCTACTTACAAGCATTCAACAGAAATTCACATGCGTTTCTCTGAAATAGAAGCAGTCTGTTCTAACACTTCAATTCACTGTGCGAAGTGAATGGAGTGTTGCTTCACTTTCTATATGCTCTCCTTTTAGAGAAAATCACTCTCTTTTGAAACTGCCTTAAGCTACTTACAAGCATTCAGAAGAACTTCACATCTTTTTCTCTGAAAGAGAAGCAGTCTGTTCCAACATGTCAATTCACTGTGCGAAGTGAATGGAGTGTTCCTTCACATTCTAAATGCTGTAGTTTCAGAGAAAATCACTTTCCTTTGAAAGTGTCTTAAGCTACTTACAAGCATTCACAGGAAACTCTAATGTGTTTCTATGAAAGAGAAGCTGTCTGTTCCAACACTTCAATTCACTGTGCAAAGTGAATGGAGTGTTGCTTCACTTTCTAAATACTGTCCTTTCCTAGAAAATCACTTTCCTTTGAAAGTGCCTTAAGCTACTTACAAGCATTCAACAGAAATTCACTTGCGTTTCTCTGAAAGAGAAGTAGTCTGTTCCAACACTTCAATTCACTTTGCAAAGGGAATGGAGTGTTGCTTCACTTTCTAAAAGCTGTCCTTTCAGAGAAAATCACTTTCCTTTGAAAGTGCCTTAAGCTACTTACAAGCATTCACAGGAAACTCAAATGTGTTTCTATGAAAGAGAAGCTGTCTGTTCCAACACTTCAATTCACTGTGCGAAGTGAATGGAGTGTTGCTTCACTTTCTTAATGCTGTCCTTTCAAAGAAAATCACTTTCCTTTGAAAGTGCCTTAAGCTACTTACAAGCATTCACAGGAAACTCAAATGTGTTTCTATGAAAGAGAAGCAGTCTGTTCCAACACTTCAATTCACTGTGCGAAGTGAATGGAGTGTTGCTTCACTTTCTAAATGCTGTACTTTTAGAGAAAATCACTCTCTTTTGAAACTGCCTAAAGCTACTTAGGAGCATTCACAGGAAACTCAAATGTGTTTCTATGAAAGAGAAGGAGTCTCTTCCATCCCTTCAATTCACTGTGTCAAGTGAATGGAGTGTTCCTTCACATTCTAAATGCTGTAGTTTCAGAGAAAATCACTTTCCTTTGAAAGTGTCTTAAGCTACTTACAAGAATTCACAGGAAACTCAAATGTGTTTCTATGAAAGAGAAGCTGTCTGTTCCAACACTTCAATTCACTGTGCGAAGTGAGTGGAGTGTTGCTTCACTTACTAAATGCGGTTTTTTCAGAGAAAATCACTTTCCTTTGAAAGTGCCTTAAGCTACTTACAAGCATTTAACAGAAATTCACATGCGTTTCTCTGAAAGAGAAGCAGTCTGTTCCAACACTTCAATTCACTGTGCGAAGTGAATGGAGTGTTGCTTCACTTACTATATGCTCTCATTTTAGAGAAAATCACTCTCTTTTGAAACTGCCTTAAGCTACTTACAAGCATTCACAGGAAACTCACATCTGTTTCTCTGAAAGAGAAGCAGTCTGTTCCAACACTTCAATTCACTGTGCGAAGTGAATGGAGTGTTGCTTCACTTTCTAAATGCTGTCCTTTCAGAGAAAATCACTTTCCTTTGAATGTGCCTTAAGTTACTTACAAGCATTCAACAGAAATTCACATGTATTTCTCTGAAAGAGAAGCAGTCTGTTCCAACACTTCAATTCACTGTACAAAGTGAATGGATTGTTGCTTCACTTTCTAAATGCTGTCCTTTCAGAGAAAATCACTTTCCTTTGAAAGTGCCATAAGCTAATTACAAGCATTCAACAGAAATTCACATGCGTTTCTCTGAAAGAGAAGCAGTCTGTCCCAACACTTCAATTCACTGTGTAAAGTGAATGGAGTGTTGCTTCACTTTCTATATGCTCTCCTTTTTGAGAAAAAAATCACTCTCTTTTGAAACTGCCTTAAGCTGCTTACAAGCATTCACAAGAAAATCACATTTGTTTCTCTGAAAGAGAAGCAGTCTGTTCCAACACTTCAATTCACTGTGCGAAGTGAATGGAGTGTTGCTTCACTTTCTTAATGCTGTCCTTTCAAAGAAAATCACTTTCCTTTGAAAGTGCCTTAAGCTACTTACAAGCATTCACAGGAAACTCAAATGTGTTTCTATGAAAGAGAAGCTGTCTGTTCCAACACTTCAATTTACTGTGTGAAGTGAATGGAGTGTTGCTTCACTTTCTAAATACTGTCCTTTCAGAGAAAATCACTTTCCTTTGAAAGTGCCTTAAGCTACTTACAAGCATTTAACAGAAATTCACATGCGTTTCTCTGAAAGAGAAGCAGTCTGTTCCAACACTTCAATTCACTGTGCGAAGTGAATGGAGTGTTGCTTCACTTTCTAAATGCTGTCCTTTCAGAGAAAATCACTTTCCTTTGAAAGTGCCTTAAGCTACTTACAAGCATTTAACAGAAATTCACATGCGTTTCTCTGAAAGAGAAGCAGTCTGTTCCAACACTTCAATTCACTGTGCAAAGTGAATGGAGTGTTGCTTCACTTTCTATATGCTCTCCTTTTAGAGAAAATCACTCTCTTTTGAACCTGCCTTAAGCTACTTACAAGCATTCACAAGAAACTCACATCTGTTTCTCTGAAAGAGAAGCAGTCTGTTCCAACACTTCAATTCACTGTGCGAAGTGAATGGAGTGTTCCTTCACATTCTAAATGCTGTAGTTTCAGAGAAAATCACTTTCCTTTGAAAGTGTCTTAAGCTACTTACAAGCATTCACAGGAAACTGTAATGTGTTTCTATGAAAGAGAAGCTGTCTGTTCCAACACTTCAATTCACTGTGCGAAGTGAATGGAGTGTTGCTTCACTTTCTAAATACTGTCCTTTCCTAGAAAATCACTTTCCTTTGAAAGTGCCTTAAGCTACTTACAAGCATTCAACAGAAATTCACTTGCGTTTCTCTGAAAGAGAAGTAGTCTGTTCCAACACTTCAATTCACTTTGCAAAGGGAATGGAGTGTTGCTTCACTTTCTAAATGCTGTCCTTTCAGAGAAAATCACTTTCCTTTGAAAGTGCCTTAAGCTAATTACAAGCATTCAACAGAAATTCACATGCGTTTCTCTGAAAGACAGGCAGTCTGTTCCAACACTTCAATTCACTTTGCAAAGTGAATGGAGTGTTGCTTCACTTTCTAAATGCTGTCCTTTCAGAGAAAATCACTTTCCTTTGAAAGTGCCTTAAGCTAATTACAAGCATTCAACAGAAATTCACATGCGTTTCTCTGAAAGAGAAGCAGTCTGTTCCAACACTTCAATACACTGTGCAAAGTGAATGGGGTGTTGCTTCACTTTCTAAATGCTGTCCTTTCAGAGAAAATCACTTTCCTTTGAAAGTGCCTTAAGCTACTTACAAGCATTCAATAGAAATTCACATGCGTTTCTCTGAAAAAGAAGCAGTCTGTTCTAACAATTCAATTCACTGTGCGAAGTGAATGGAGTGTTGCTTCACTTTCTATATGCTCTCCTTTTAGAGAAAATCACTCTCTTTTGAAACTGCCTTAAGCTACTTACAAGCATTCACAAGAAACTCACATCTTTTTCTCTGAAAGAGAAGCAGTCTGTTCCAACATGTCAATTCACTGTGCGAAGTGAATGGAGTGTTCCTTCACATTCTAAATGCTGTAGTTTCAGAGAAAATCACTTTCCTTTGAAAGTGTCTTAAGCTACTTACAAGCATTCATAGCAAACTCTAATGTGTTTCTATGAAAGAGAAGCTGTCTGTTCCAACACTTCAATTCACTGTGCGAAGTGAATGGAGTGTTGCTTCACTTTCTAAATACTGTCCTTTCCTAGAAAATCACTTTCCTTTGAAAGTGCCTTAAGCTACTTACAAGCATTCAACAGAAATTCACTTGCGTTTCTCTGAAAGAGAAGTAGTCTGTTCCAACACTTCAATTCACTTTGAAAAGGGAATGGAGTGTTGCTTCACTTTCTAAATGCTGTCCTTTCAGAGAAAATCACTTTCCTTTGAAAGTGCCTTAAGCTAATTACAAGCATTCAACAGAAATTCACATGCGTTTCTCTGAAAGACAGGCAGTCTGTTCCAACACTTCAATTCACTTTGCAAAGTGAATGGAGGGTTGCTTCACTTTCTAAATGCTGTCCTTTCAGAGAAAATCACTTTCCTTTGAAAGTGCGTTAAGCTAATTACAAGCATTCAACAGAAATTCACATGCGTTTCTCTGAAAGAGAAGCAGTCTGTTCCAACACTTCAGTTCACTGTGAGAAGTGAATGGAGTGTTGCTTCACTTTCTAAATGCTGTCCTTTCAGAGAAATTCACTTTCCTTTGAAACTGCCTTAAGCGACTTAGAAGCATTCACAAGAGACTCACATCTTTTTCTCTGAAAGAGAAGCAGTCTGTTCCAACACTTCAATTCACTGTGCGAAGTGAATGGAGTGTTCCTTCACATTCTAAATGCTGTAGTTTCAGAGAAAATCACTTTCCTTTGAAAGTGTCTTAAGCTACTTACAAGCATTCACGGGAAACTCAAATGTGTTTCTCTGAAAGAGAAGCAGTCTGTTCCAACACTTCAATTCACTGTGCGAATTGAATGGAGTGTTGCTTCACTTTCTAAATGCTGTCCTTTCAGAGAAAATCACTTTCCTTTGAAAGTGCCTTAAGCTACTTACAAGCATTCACAAGAAACTCACAGGCATTTTTCTGAAAGAGAAGCAGTCTGTTCCAACACTTCAATTCACTGTGCGAAGTGAATGGAGTTTTGCTTCACTTTCTAAATGCTGTCCTTTCAGAGAAAATCACTTTCCTTTGAAAGTGCCTTAAGCTACTTACAAGCATTCAACAGAAATTCACATGCATTTCTCTGAAAGAGAAGCAGTCTGTTCCAACACTTCAATTCACTGTGCGAAATGAATGGAGTGTTGCTTCACTTTCTATATGCTCACATTTTAGAGAAAATCACTCTCTTTTGAACCTGCCTTAAGCTACTTACAAGCATTCACAAGAAACTCACATTTGTTTCTCTGAAAGAGAAGCAGTCTGTTCCAACACTTCAATTCACTGTGCGAAGTAAATGGAGAGTTCCTTCACATTCTAAATGCTGTAGTTTCAGAGAAAATCACTTTCCTTTGAAAGTGCCTTAAGCTACTTACAAACATTTAACAGAAATTCACATGCCTTTCTCTGAAAGAGAAGCAGTCTGTTCCAACATTTCAATTCACTGTGCGAAGTGAATGGAGTGTTGCTTCACTTTCTATATGCTCTCCTTTTAGAGAAAATCACTCTCTTTTGAAACTGCCTTAAGCTACTTACAAGCATTCACAAAAAACTCACATCTGTTTCTCTGAAAGAGAAGCAGTCTGCTCCAACACTTCAATTCACTGTGCAAAGTGAATGGAGTATTGCTTCACTTTCTAAATGCTCTCCTTTTAGAGAAAATCACTCTCCTTTGAAACTGCCTTAAGCTACTTACAAGCATTCACAAGAAACTCACATCTGTTTCTCTGAAAGACAAGCAGTCTGTTCCAACACTTCAATTCACTGTGAGAAGTGAATGGACTGTTGCTTCACTTTCTAAATGCCGTCCTTTCAGAGAAAATCACTTTCCTTTGAAAGTGCCTTAAGCTACTTACAAGCATTCAACAGAAATTGACATGCGTATCTCTGAAAGAGAAGCAGTCTGTTCCAACACTTCAATTCACTGTGAGAAGTGATTGGAGTGTTGCTTCACTTTCTAAATGCTGTCCTTACAGAGAAAATCACTTTCCTTTGAACGTGCCTTAAGCTACTTACAAGCATTCAACAGAAATTCACATGCGTTTCTCTGAAAGAGAAGCAGTCTGTTCCAACACTTCAATTCACTGTGCGAAGTGAATGGAGTGTTGCTTCACTTTCTAAATGCTGTCCTTTCAGAGAAATTCACTTTCTTTGAAACTGCCTTAAGCGACTTAGAAGCATTCACAAGAGACTCACATCTTTTTCTCTGAAAGAGAAGCAGTCTGTTCCAACACTTCAATTCACTGTGCGAAGTGAATGGAGTGTTGCTTCACTTTCTAAATGCTGTCCTTTCAGGTAAAATCACTTTCCTTTGAAAGTGCCTTAAGCTACTTACAAGCATTCAACAGAAATTCACATGCGTTTCTCTGAAAGAGAAGCACTCTGTTCCAACACTTCAATTCACTGTGCGAAGTGAATGGAGTGTTGCTTCACTTTCTAAATGCTGTCCTTTCAGAGAAAATCACTTTCCTTTGAAAGTGCCTTAAGCTACTTACAAGTATTCACAAGAAACTCACATGCATTTTTCTGAAAGAGAAGCAGTCTGTTCCAACACTTCAATTCACTGTGCGAGGTGAATGGAGTGTTGCTTCACTTTCTAAATGCTGTCCTTTCAGAGAAAATCACTTTCCTTTGAAAGTGCCTTAAGCTACTTACAAGCATTTAGCAGAAATTCACATGCGTTTCTCTGAAAGAGAAGCAGTCTGTTACAACACTTCAATTCACTGTGCGAAGTGAATGGAGTGTTGCTTCACTTTCTATATGCTCTCCTTTTAGAGAAAATCACTCGCTTTGAAACTGCCTTAAGCTACTTACAAGCATTCACAAGAAAATCACATCTGTTTCTCTGAAAGAGAAGCAGTCCGTTAGAACACTTCAGTTCACTGTGCGAAGTGAATGGAGTGTTGCTTCACTTTCTAAATGCTGTCCTTTCAGAGAAAATCACTTTCCTTTGAAGGTGCCTTAAGCTACTTACAAGCATTCAACAGAAATTCACATGCATTTCTCTGAAAGAAAAGCAGTCTGTTCCAACACTTCAATTCACTGTGCGAAGTGAATGGAGTGTTGCTTCACTTTCTATATGCTCTCCTTTTAGAGCAAATCACTCTCTTTTGAAACTGCCTTAAGCAACTTACGAGCATTAACAAGAAACTCACATCTTTTTCTCTGAAAGAGAAGCAGTCTGTTCCAACACTTCAATTCACTGTGCGAAGTGAATGGAGTGTTCCTTCACATTCTAAATGCTGTAGTTTCAGAAAAAATCACTTTCCTTTGAAAGTGTCTTAAGCTACTTACAAGCATTCACAGGAAACTCAAATGTGTTTCTGTGAAAGAGAAGCTGTCTGTTCCATCACTTCAATTCACTGTGAGAAGTGAATGGAGTGTTGCTTCACTTTCTAAATGCTGTCCTTTCAGAGAAAATCACTTTCCTTTGAAAGTGCCTTAAGCTACTTGCAAGCATTCAAGAGAAACTCACATGCATTTTTCTGAAAGAGAAGCAGTCTGTTCCAACACTTCCATTCACTGTGCGAAGTGAATGGAGTGTTGCTTCACTTTCTAAATGCTGTCCTTTCAGAGAAAAGCACTTTCCTTTGAAAGTGCCTTAAGCTACTTACAAGCATTTAACAGAAATTAACATGCGTTTCTCTGAAAGAGAAGCCGTCTGTTCCAACACTTCAATTCACTGTGCGAAGTGAATGGAGTGTTGCTTCACTTTCTATATGCTCTCCTTTTTGAGAAAAAAATCACTCTCTTTTGAAACTGCCTTAAGCTGCTTACAAGCATTCACAAGAAAATCACATCTGTTTCTCTGAAAGAGAAGCAGTCTGTTCCAACACTTCAATTCACTGTGCAAAGTGAATGGAGTGTTGCTTCACTTTCTAAATGCTGTCCTTTCAGAGAAAATCACTTTCCTTGGAATGTGCCTTAAGCTACTTTCAAGCATTCAACAGAAATTCACATACATTTTTCTGAAAGAGAAGCAGTCTGTTCCAACACTTCAATTCACTGTGCAAAGTGAATGGTGTGTTGCTTCACTTTCTAAATGCTATCCTTTCAGAGAAAATCACTTTCCTTTGAAAGTGCCTTAAGCTACTTACAAGCATTCACAAGAAACTCACATGCATTTTTCTGAAAGAGAAGCAGTCTGTTCCAACACTTCAATTCATTTTGCGAAGTGAATGTAGTGTTGCTTCACTCTCTAAATGCTGTCCTTTCAGAGAAAATCACTTTCCTTTGAAAGTGCCTTAAGCTAATTACAAGCATTCAACAGAAATTCACATGCGTTTCTCTGAAAGAGAAGCAGTCTGTTCCAACACTTCAATTCACTGTGCAAAGTGAATGGAGTGTTGCTTCACTTTCTAAATGCTGTCCTTTCAGAGAAAATCACTTTCCTTTGAAAGTGCCTTAAGCTACTTACAAGCATTCAACAGAAATTCTCATGCGTTTCTCTGAAAGAGAAGCAGTCTGTTCCAACACTTCAATTCACTGTGAGAAGTGAATGGAGTGTTGCTTCACTTTCTAAATGCTGTCCTTTCAGAGAAAATCACTTTCCTTTGAAAGTGCCTTAAGCTACTTACAAGCATTCAACAGAAATTCTCATGCGTTTCTCTGAAAGAGAAGCAGTCTGTTCCAACACTTCAATTCACTGTGAGAAGTGAATGGAGTGTTGCTTCACTTTCTAAATGCTGTCCTTTCAGAGAAAATCACTTTCCTTTGAAAGTGCCTTAAGCTACTTACAAGCATTCAACAGAAATTGACATGCGTTTCTCTGAAAGAGAAGCAGTCTGTTCCAACACTTCAATTCACTGTGAGAAGTGATTGGAGTGTTGCTTCACTTTCTAAATGCTGTCCTTACAGAGAAAATCACTTTCCTTTGAACGTGCCTTAAGCTACTTACAAGCATTCAACAGAAATTCACATGCGTTTCTCTGAAAGAGAAGCAGTCTGTTCCAACACTTCAATTCACTGTGAGAAGTGAATGGAGTGTTGCTTCACTTTCTAAATGCTGTCCTTTCAGAGAAATTCACTTTCCTTTGAAACTGCCTTAAGCGACTTAGAAGCATTCACAAGAGACTCACATCTTTTTCTCTGAAAGAGAAGCAATCTGTTCCAACACTTCAATTCACTGTGCGAAGTGAATGGAGTGTTCCTTCACATTCTAAATGCTGTAGCTTCAGAGAAAATCACTTTCCTTTGAAAGTGTCTTAAACTACTTACTAGCAATCACGGGAAAACAATTGTGTTTCTACGAAAGAGAAGCTGTCTGTTCCAACACTTCAATTCACTGTGCGAAGTGAATGGAGTGTTGCTTTACTTTCTAAATGCTGTCCTTTCAGAGAAAATCACTTTCCTTTGAAAGTGCCTTAAGCTACTTACAAGCATTCAACAGAAATTCACATGCGTTTCTCTGAAAGAGAAGCACTCTATTCCAACACTTCAATTCACTGTGCGAAGTGAATGGAGTGTTGCTTCACTTTCTAAATGCTGTCCTTTCAGAGAAAATCACTTTCCTTTGAAAGTGCCTTAAGCTACTTACAAGTATTCACAAGAAACTCACATGCATTTTTCTGAAAGATAAGCAATCTGTTCCAACACTTCAATTCACTGTGCGAGGTGAATGGAGTGTTGCTTCACTTTCTAAATGCTGTCCTATCAGAGAAAATCACTTTCCTTTGAAAGTGTCTTAAGCTACTTACAAGCATTTAACAGAAATTCACATGCGTTTCTCTGAAAGAGAAGCAGTCTGTTACAACACTTCAATTCACTGTGCGAAGTGAATGGAGTGTTGCTTCACTTTCTATATGCTCTCCTTTTAGAGAAAATCACTCGCTTTTGAAACTGCCTTAAGCTACTTACAAGCATTCACAAGAAAATCACATCTGTTTCTCTGAAAGAGAAGCAGTCCGTTAGAACACTTCAATTCACTGTGCGAAGTGAATGGAGTGTTGCTTCACTTTCTATATGCTCTCCTTTTAGAGAAAATCACTCTCTTTTGAAACTGCCTTAAGCTACTTACAAGCATTCACAAGAAACTCACATCTGTTTCTCTGAAAGAGAAGCAGTCTGTTCCAACACTTCAGTTCACTGTGCGAAGTGAATGGAGTGTTGCTTCACTTTCTAAATGCTGTCCTTTCAGAGAAAATCACTTTCCTTTGAAGGTGCCTTAAGCTACTTACAAGCATTCAACAGAAATTCACATGCATTTCTCTGAAAGAAAAGCAGTCTCTTCCAACACTTCAATTCACTGTGCGAAGTGAATGGAGTGTTGCTTCACTTTCTATATGCTCTCCTTTTAGAGAATATCACTCTCTTTTGAAACTGCCTTAAGCGACTTACGAGCATTAACAAGAAACTCACATCTTTTTCTCTGAAAGAGAAGCAGTCTGTTCCAACACTTCAATTCACTGTGAGAAGTGAATGGAGTGTTGCTTCACTTTCTAAATGCTGTCCTTTCAGAGAAAATCACTTTCCTTTGAAAGTGCCTTAAGCTACTTACAAGCATTTAACAGAAATTCACATGCGTTTCTCTGAAAGAGAAGCCGTCTGTTCCAACACTTCAATTCACTGTGCGAAGTGAATGGAGTGTTGCTTCACTTTCTATATGCTCTCCTTTTTGAGAAAAACATCACTCTCTTTTTAAACTGCCTTAAGCTGTTTACAAGCATTCACAAGAAAATCACATCTTTTTCTCTGAAAAAGAAGCAGTCTGTTTCAACACTTCAATTCACTGTGCGAAGTGAATGGAGTGTTGCTTCACTTTCTAAATGCTGTCCTTTCAGAGAAAATCACTGTCCTTGGAATGTGCCTTAAGCTACTTACAAGCATTCAACAGAAATTCACATGCATTTTTCTGAAAGAGAAGCAGTCCGTTCCAACACTTCAATTCACTGTGCAAAGTGAATGGAGTGTTGCTTCACTTTCTAAATGCTGTCCTTTCAGAGAAAATCACTTTCCTTTGAAAGTGCCTTAAGCTAATTACAAGCATTCACAAGAAACTCACATCTGTTTCTCTGAAAGAGAAGCAGTCTGTTCCAACACTTCAATTCACTGTGCGAAGTGAATGGAGTGTTCCTTCACATTCTAAATGCTGTAGTTTCAGAGAAAATCACTTTCCTTTGAAAGTGTCTTAAGCTACTTACAAGCATTCACAGGAAACTGTAATGTGTTTCTATGAAAGAGAAGCTGTCTGTTCCAACACTTCAATTCACTGTGCGAAGTGAATGGAGTGTTGCTTCACTTTCTAAATACTGTCCTTTCCTAGAAAATCACTTTCCTTTGAAAGTGCCTTAAGCTACTTACAAGCATTCAACAGAAATTCACTTGCGTTTCTCTGAAAGAGAAGTAGTCTGTTCCAACACTTCAATTCACTTTGCAAAGGGAATGGAGTGTTGCTTCACTTTCTAAATGCTGTCCTTTCAGAGAAAATCACTTTCCTTTGAAAGTGCCTTAAGCTAATTACAAGCATTCAACAGAAATTCACATGCGTTTCTCTGAAAGACAGGCAGTCTGTTCCAACACTTCAATTCACTTTGCAAAGTGAATGGAGTGTTGCTTCACTTTCTAAATGCTGTCCTTTCAGAGAAAATCACTTTCCTTTGAAAGTGCCTTAAGCTAATTACAAGCATTCAACAGAAATTCACATGCGTTTCTCTGAAAGAGAAGCAGTCTGTTCCAACACTTCAATACACTGTGCAAAGTGAATGGGGTGTTGCTTCACTTTCTAAATGCTGTCCTTTCAGAGAAAATCACTTTCCTTTGAAAGTGCCTTAAGCTACTTACAAGCATTCAATAGAAATTCACATGCGTTTCTCTGAAAAAGAAGCAGTCTGTTCTAACAATTCAATTCACTGTGCGAAGTGAATGGAGTGTTGCTTCACTTTCTATATGCTCTCCTTTTAGAGAAAATCACTCTCTTTTGAAACTGCCTTAAGCTACTTACAAGCATTCACAAGAAACTCACATCTTTTTCTCTGAAAGAGAAGCAGTCTGTTCCAACATGTCAATTCACTGTGCGAAGTGAATGGAGTGTTCCTTCACATTCTAAATGCTGTAGTTTCAGAGAAAATCACTTTCCTTTGAAAGTGTCTTAAGCTACTTACAAGCATTCATAGCAAACTCTAATGTGTTTCTATGAAAGAGAAGCTGTCTGTTCCAACACTTCAATTCACTGTGCGAAGTGAATGGAGTGTTGCTTCACTTTCTAAATACTGTCCTTTCCTAGAAAATCACTTTCCTTTGAAAGTGCCTTAAGCTACTTACAAGCATTCAACAGAAATTCACTTGCGTTTCTCTGAAAGAGAAGTAGTCTGTTCCAACACTTCAATTCACTTTGAAAAGGGAATGGAGTGTTGCTTCACTTTCTAAATGCTGTCCTTTCAGAGAAAATCACTTTCCTTTGAAAGTGCCTTAAGCTAATTACAAGCATTCAACAGAAATTCACATGCGTTTCTCTGAAAGACAGGCAGTCTGTTCCAACACTTCAATTCACTTTGCAAAGTGAATGGAGGGTTGCTTCACTTTCTAAATGCTGTCCTTTCAGAGAAAATCACTTTCCTTTGAAAGTGCGTTAAGCTAATTACAAGCATTCAACAGAAATTCACATGCGTTTCTCTGAAAGAGAAGCAGTCTGTTCCAACACTTCAGTTCACTGTGAGAAGTGAATGGAGTGTTGCTTCACTTTCTAAATGCTGTCCTTTCAGAGAAATTCACTTTCCTTTGAAACTGCCTTAAGCGACTTAGAAGCATTCACAAGAGACTCACATCTTTTTCTCTGAAAGAGAAGCAGTCTGTTCCAACACTTCAATTCACTGTGCGAAGTGAATGGAGTGTTCCTTCACATTCTAAATGCTGTAGTTTCAGAGAAAATCACTTTCCTTTGAAAGTGTCTTAAGCTACTTACAAGCATTCACGGGAAACTCAAATGTGTTTCTCTGAAAGAGAAGCAGTCTGTTCCAACACTTCAATTCACTGTGCGAATTGAATGGAGTGTTGCTTCACTTTCTAAATGCTGTCCTTTCAGAGAAAATCACTTTCCTTTGAAAGTGCCTTAAGCTACTTACAAGCATTCACAAGAAACTCACAGGCATTTTTCTGAAAGAGAAGCAGTCTGTTCCAACACTTCAATTCACTGTGCGAAGTGAATGGAGTTTTGCTTCACTTTCTAAATGCTGTCCTTTCAGAGAAAATCACTTTCCTTTGAAAGTGCCTTAAGCTACTTACAAGCATTCAACAGAAATTCACATGCATTTCTCTGAAAGAGAAGCAGTCTGTTCCAACACTTCAATTCACTCTGCGAAATGAATGGAGTGTTGCTTCACTTTCTATATGCTCACATTTTAGAGAAAATCACTCTCTTTTGAACCTGCCTTAAGCTACTTACAAGCATTCACAAGAAACTCACATTTGTTTCTCTGAAAGAGAAGCAGTCTGTTCCAACACTTCAATTCACTGTGCGAAGTAAATGGAGAGTTCCTTCACATTCTAAATGCTGTAGTTTCAGAGAAAATCACTTTCCTTTGAAAGTGCCTTAAGCTACTTACAAACATTTAACAGAAATTCACATGCCTTTCTCTGAAAGAGAAGCAGTCTGTTCCAACACTTCAATTCACTGTGCGAAGTGAATGGAGTGTTGCTTCACTTTCTATATGCTCTCCTTTTAGAGAAAATCACTCTCTTTTGAAACTGCCTTAAGCTACTTACAAGCATTCACAAAAAACTCACATCTGTTTCTCTGAAAGAGAAGCAGTCTGCTCCAACACTTCAATTCACTGTGCAAAGTGAATGGAGTATTGCTTCACTTTCTAAATGCTCTCCTTTTAGAGAAAATCACTCTCCTTTGAAACTGCCTTAAGCTACTTACAAGCATTCACAAGAAACTCACATCTGTTTCTCTGAAAGACAAGCAGTCTGTTCCAACACTTCAATTCACTGTGAGAAGTGAATGGACTGTTGCTTCACTTTCTAAATGCCGTCCTTTCAGAGAAAATCACTTTCCTTTGAAAGTGCCTTAAGCTACTTACAAGCATTCAACAGAAATTGACATGCGTATCTCTGAAAGAGAAGCAGTCTGTTCCAACACTTCAATTCACTGTGAGAAGTGATTGGAGTGTTGCTTCACTTTCTAAATGCTGTCCTTACAGAGAAAATCACTTTCCTTTGAACGTGCCTTAAGCTACTTACAAGCATTCAACAGAAATTCACATGCGTTTCTCTGAAAGAGAAGCAGTCTGTTCCAACACTTCAATTCACTGTGCGAAGTGAATGGAGTGTTGCTTCACTTTCTAAATGCTGTCCTTTCAGAGAAATTCACTTTCTTTGAAACTGCCTTAAGCGACTTAGAAGCATTCACAAGAGACTCACATCTTTTTCTCTGAAAGAGAAGCAGTCTGTTCCAACACTTCAATTCACTGTGCGAAGTGAATGGAGTGTTGCTTCACTTTCTAAATGCTGTCCTTTCAGGTAAAATCACTTTCCTTTGAAAGTGCCTTAAGCTACTTACAAGCATTCAACAGAAATTCACATGCGTTTCTCTGAAAGAGAAGCACTCTGTTCCAACACTTCAATTCACTGTGCGAAGTGAATGGAGTGTTGCTTCACTTTCTAAATGCTGTCCTTTCAGAGAAAATCACTTTCCTTTGAAAGTGCCTTAAGCTACTTACAAGTATTCACAAGAAACTCACATGCATTTTTCTGAAAGAGAAGCAGTCTGTTCCAACACTTCAATTCACTGTGCGAGGTGAATGGAGTGTTGCTTCACTTTCTAAATGCTGTCCTTTCAGAGAAAATCACTTTCCTTTGAAAGTGCCTTAAGCTACTTACAAGCATTTAGCAGAAATTCACATGCGTTTCTCTGAAAGAGAAGCAGTCTGTTACAACACTTCAATTCACTGTGCGAAGTGAATGGAGTGTTGCTTCACTTTCTATATGCTCTCCTTTTAGAGAAAATCACTCGCTTTTGAAACTGCCTTAAGCTACTTACAAGCATTCACAAGAAAATCACATCTGTTTCTCTGAAAGAGAAGCAGTCCGTTAGAACACTTCAGTTCACTGTGCGAAGTGAATGGAGTGTTGCTTCACTTTCTAAATGCTGTCCTTTCAGAGAAAATCACTTTCCTTTGAAGGTGCCTTAAGCTACTTACAAGCATTCAACAGAAATTCACATGCATTTCTCTGAAAGAAAAGCAGTCTGTTCCAACACTTCAATTCACTGTGCGAAGTGAATGGAGTGTTGCTTCACTTTCTATATGCTCTCCTTTTAGAGCAAATCACTCTCTTTTGAAACTGCCTTAAGCAACTTACGAGCATTAACAAGAAACTCACATCTTTTTCTCTGAAAGAGAAGCAGTCTGTTCCAACACTTCAATTCACTGTGCGAAGTGAATGGAGTGTTCCTTCACATTCTAAATGCTGTAGTTTCAGAAAAAATCACTTTCCTTTGAAAGTGTCTTAAGCTACTTACAAGCATTCACAGGAAACTCAAATGTGTTTCTGTGAAAGAGAAGCTGTCTGTTCCATCACTTCAATTCACTGTGAGAAGTGAATGGAGTGTTGCTTCACTTTCTAAATGCTGTCCTTTCAGAGAAAATCACTTTCCTTTGAAAGTGCCTTAAGCTACTTGCAAGCATTCAAGAGAAACTCACATGCATTTTTCTGAAAGAGAAGCAGTCTGTTCCAACACTTCCATTCACTGTGCGAAGTGAATGGAGTGTTGCTTCACTTTCTAAATGCTGTCCTTTCAGAGAAAAGCACTTTCCTTTGAAAGTGCCTTAAGCTACTTACAAGCATTTAACAGAAATTAACATGCGTTTCTCTGAAAGAGAAGCCGTCTGTTCCAACACTTCAATTCACTGTGCGAAGTGAATGGAGTGTTGCTTCACTTTCTATATGCTCTCCTTTTTGAGAAAAAAATCACTCTCTTTTGAAACTGCCTTAAGCTGCTTACAAGCATTCACAAGAAAATCACATCTGTTTCTCTGAAAGAGAAGCAGTCTGTTCCAACACTTCAATTCACTGTGCAAAGTGAATGGAGTGTTGCTTCACTTTCTAAATGCTGTCCTTTCAGAGAAAATCACTTTCCTTGGAATGTGCCTTAAGCTACTTTCAAGCATTCAACAGAAATTCACATACATTTTTCTGAAAGAGAAGCAGTCTGTTCCAACACTTCAATTCACTGTGCAAAGTGAATGGTGTGTTGCTTCACTTTCTAAATGCTATCCTTTCAGAGAAAATCACTTTCCTTTGAAAGTGCCTTAAGCTACTTACAAGCATTCACAAGAAACTCACATGCATTTTTCTGAAAGAGAAGCAGTCTGTTCCAACACTTCAATTCATTTTGCGAAGTGAATGTAGTGTTGCTTCACTCTCTAAATGCTGTCCTTTCAGAGAAAATCACTTTACTTTGAAAGTGCCTTAAGCTAATTACAAGCATTCAACAGAAATTCACATGCGTTTCTCTGAAAGAGAAGCAGTCTGTTCCAACACTTCAATTCACTGTGCAAAGTGAATGGAGTGTTGCTTCACTTTCTAAATGCTGTCCTTTCAGAGAAAATCACTTTCCTTTGAAAGTGCCTTAAGCTACTTACAAGCATTCAACAGAAATTCTCATGCGTTTCTCTGAAAGAGAAGCAGTCTGTTCCAACACTTCAATTCACTGTGAGAAGTGAATGGAGTGTTGCTTCACTTTCTAAATGCTGTCCTTTCAGAGAAAATCACTTTCCTTTGAAAGTGCCTTAAGCTACTTACAAGCATTCAACAGAAATTCTCATGCGTTTCTCTGAAAGAGAAGCAGTCTGTTCCAACACTTCAATTCACTGTGAGAAGTGAATGGAGTGTTGCTTCACTTTCTAAATGCTGTCCTTTCAGAGAAAATCACTTTCCTTTGAAAGTGCCTTAAGCTACTTACAAGCATTCAACAGAAATTGACATGCGTTTCTCTGAAAGAGAAGCAGTCTGTTCCAACACTTCAATTCACTGTGAGAAGTGATTGGAGTGTTGCTTCACTTTCTAAATGCTGTCCTTACAGAGAAAATCACTTTCCTTTGAACGTGCCTTAAGCTACTTACAAGCATTCAACAGAAATTCACATGCGTTTCTCTGAAAGAGAAGCAGTCTGTTCCAACACTTCAATTCACTGTGAGAAGTGAATGGAGTGTTGCTTCACTTTCTAAATGCTGTCCTTTCAGAGAAATTCACTTTCCTTTGAAACTGCCTTAAGCGACTTAGAAGCATTCACAAGAGACTCACATCTTTTTCTCTGAAAGAGAAGCAGTCTGTTCCAACACTTCAATTCACTGTGCGAAGTGAATGGAGTGTTCCTTCACATTCTAAATGCTGTAGCTTCAGAGAAAATCACTTTCCTTTGAAAGTGTCTTAAACTACTTACTAGC
Source organism: Myodes glareolus (assembly GCF_982192425.1). Lineage (NCBI taxonomy): Eukaryota > Metazoa > Chordata > Mammalia > Rodentia > Cricetidae > Myodes > Myodes glareolus. The sequence goes on along the minus strand of NC_142048.1, from coordinate 675,602 downwards.
AATCACGGGAAAACAATTGTGTTTCTACGAAAGAGAAGCTGTCTGTTCCAACACTTCAATTCACTGTGCGAAGTGAATGGAGTGTTGCTTTACTTTCTAAATGCTGTCCTTTCAGAGAAAATCACTTTCCTTTGAAAGTGCCTTAAGCTACTTACAAGCATTCAACAGAAATTCACATGCGTTTCTCTGAAAGAGAAGCACTCTATTCCAACACTTCAATTCACTGTGCGAAGTGAATGGAGTGTTGCTTCACTTTCTAAATGCTGTCCTTTCAGAGAAAATCACTTTCCTTTGAAAGTGCCTTAAGCTACTTACAAGTATTCACAAGAAACTCACATGCATTTTTCTGAAAGAGAAGCAATCTGTTCCAACACTTCAATTCACTGTGCGAGGTGAATGGAGTGTTGCTTCACTTTCTAAATGCTGTCCTATCAGAGAAAATCACTTTCCTTTGAAAGTGTCTTAAGCTACTTACAAGCATTTAGCAGAAATTCACATGCGTTTCTCTGAAAGAGAAGCAGTCTGTTACAACACTTCAATTCACTGTGCGAAGTGAATGGAGTGTTGCTTCACTTTCTATATGCTCTCCTTTTAGAGAAAATCACTCGCTTTTGAAACTGCCTTAAGCTACTTACAAGCATTCACAAGAAAATCACATCTGTTTCTCTGAAAGAGAAGCAGTCCGTTAGAACACTTCAATTCACTGTGCGAAGTGAATGGAGTGTTGCTTCACTTTCTATATGCTCTCCTTTTAGAGAAAATCACTCTCTTTTGAAACTGCCTTAAGCTACTTACAAGCATTCACAAGAAACTCACATCTGTTTCTCTGAAAGAGAAGCAGTCTGTTCCAACACTTCAGTTCACTGTGCGAAGTGAATGGAGTGTTGCTTCACTTTCTAAATGCTGTCCTTTCAGAGAAAATCACTTTCTTTTGAAGGTGCCTTAAGCTACTTACAAGCATTCAACAGAAATTCACATGCATTTCTCTGAAAGAAAAGCAGTCTCTTCCAACACTTCAATTCACTGTGCGAAGTGAATGGAGTGTTGCTTCACTTTCTATATGCTCTCCTTTTAGAGAATATCACTCTCTTTTGAAACTGCCTTAAGCGACTTACGAGCATTAACAAGAAACTCACATCTTTTTCTCTGAAAGAGAAGCAGTCTGTTCCAACACTTCAATTCACTGTGCGAAGTGAATGGAGTGTTCCTTCACATTCTAAATGCTGTAGTTTCAGAAAAAATCACTTTCCTTTGAAAGTGTCTTAAGCTACTTACAAGCATTCACAGGAAACTTAAATGTGTTTCTGTGAAAGAGAAGCTCTCTGTTCCATCACTTTAATTCACTGTGAGAAGAGAATGGAGTGTTGCTTCACTTTCTAAATGCTGTCCTTTCAGAGAAAATCACTTTCCTTTGAAAGTGCCTTAAGCTACTTACAAGCATTTAACAGAAATTCACATGCGTTTCTCTGAAAGAGAAGCAGTCTGTTCCCACACTTCAATTCACTGTGCGAAGTGAATTGAGTGTTGCTTCACTTTCTATATGCTCTCCTTTTAGAGAAAATCACTCTCTTTTGAAACTGCCTTAAGCTACTTACAAGCATTCACAAGAAACTCACATCTGTTTCTCTGAAAGAGAAGCAGTCTGTTCCAACACTTCAGTTCACTGTGCGAAGTGAATGGAGTGTTGCTTCACTTTCTAAATGCTGTCCTTTCAGAGAAAATCACTTTCCTTTGAAGGTGCCTTAAGCTACTTACAAGCATTCAACAGAAATTCACATGCATTTCTCTGAAAGAGAAGCAGTCTGTTCCAACACTTCAATTCACTGTGCGAAGTGAATGGAGTGTTGCTTCACTTTCTAAATGCTGTCCTTTCAGAGAAAATCACTTTCCTTTGAAAGTGCCTTAAGCTACTTACAAGCATTTAACAGAAATTCACATGCGTTTCTCTGAAAGAGAAGCCGTCTGTTCCAACACTTCAATTCACTGTGCGAAGTGAATGGAGTGTTGCTTCACTTTCTATATGCTCTCCTTTTTGAGAAAAACATCACTCTCTTTTTAAACTGCCTTAAGCTGTTTACAAGCATTCACAAGAAAATCACATCTTTTTCTCTGAAAAAGAAGCAGTCTGTTTCAACACTTCAATTCACTGTGCGAAGTGAATGGAGTGTTGCTTCACTTTCTAAATGCTGTCCTTTCAGAGAAAATCACTGTCCTTGGAATGTGCCTTAAGCTACTTACAAGCATTCAACAGAAATTCACATGCATTTTTCTGAAAGAGAAGCAGTCCGTTCCAACACTTCAATTCACTGTGCAAAGTGAGTGGAGTGTTGCTTCACTTTCTAAATGCTGTCCTTTCAGAGAAAATCACTTTCCTTTGAAAGTGCCTTAAGCTAATTACAAGCATTCAACAGAAATTCACATGCGTTTCTCTGAAAGAGAAGCAGTCTGTTCCAACACTTCAATACACTGTGCAAAGTGAATGGGGTGTTGCTTCACTTTCTAAATGCTGTCCTTTCAGAGAAAATCACTTTCCTTTGAAAGTGCCTTAAGCTACTTACAAGCATTCAATAGAAATTCACATGCGTTTCTCTGAAAAAGAAGCAGTCTGTTCTAACAATTCAATTCACTGTGCGAAGTGAATGGAGTGTTGCTTCACTTTCTATATGCTCTCCTTTTAGAGAAAATCACTCTCTTTTGAAACTGCCTTAAGCTACTTACAAGCATTCACAAGAAACTCACATCTTTTTCTCTGAAAGAGAAGCAGTCTGTTCCAACATGTCAATTCACTGTGCGAAGTGAATGGAGTGTTCCTTCACATTCTAAATGCTGTAGTTTCAGAGAAAATCACTTTCCTTTGAAAGTGTCTTAAGCTACTTACAAGCATTCATAGCAAACTCTAATGTGTTTCTATGAAAGAGAAGCTGTCTGTTCCAACACTTCAATTCACTGTGCGAAGTGAATGGAGTGTTGCTTCACTTTCTAAATACTGTCCTTTCCTAGAAAATCACTTTCCTTTGAAAGTGCCTTAAGCTAATTACAAGCATTCAACAGAAATTCACATGCGTTTCTCTGAAAGACAGGCAGTCTGTTCCAACACTTCAATTCACTTTGCAAAGTGAATGGAGGGTTGCTTCACTTTCTAAATGCTGTCCTTTCAGAGAAAATCACTTTCCTTTGAAAGTGCGTTAAGCTAATTACAAGCATTCAACAGAAATTCACATGCGTTTCTCTGAAAGAGAAGCAGTCTGTTCCAACACTTCAGTTCACTGTGAGAAGTGAATGGAGTGTTGCTTCACTTTCTAAATGCTGTCCTTTCAGAGAAATTCACTTTCCTTTGAAACTGCCTTAAGCGACTTAGAAGCATTCACAAGAGACTCACATCTTTTTCTCTGAAAGAGAAGCAGTCTGTTCTAACACTTCAATTCACTGTGAGAATTGAATGGAGTGTTGCTTCACTTTCTAAATGCTGTCCTTTCAGAGAAAATCACTTTCCTTTGAAAGTGCCTTAAGCTACTTACAAGCATTCACAAGAAACTCACAGGCATTTTTCTGAAAGAGAAGCAGTCTGTTCCAACACTTCAATTCACTGTGCGAAGTGAATGGAGTTTTGCTTCACTTTCTAAATGCTGTCCTTTCAGAGAAAATCACTTTCCTTTGAAAGTGCCTTAAGCTACTTACAAGCATTCAACAGAAATTCACATGCATTTCTCTGAAAGAGAAGCAGTCTGTTCCAACACTTCAATTCACTGTGCGAAATGAATGGAGTGTTGCTTCACTTTCTATATGCTCACATTTTAGAGAAAATCACTCTCTTTTGAACCTGCCTTAAGCTACTTACAAGCATTCACAAGAAACTCACATTTGTTTCTCTGAAAGAGAAGCAGTCTGTTCCAACACTTCAATTCACTGTGCGAAGTAAATGGAGAGTTCCTTCACATTCTAAATGCTGTAGTTTCAGAGAAAATCACTTTCCTTTGAAAGTGCCTTAAGCTACTTACAAACATTTAACAGAAATTCACATGCCTTTCTCTGAAAGAGAAGCAGTCTGTTCCAACACTTCAATTCACTGTGCGAAGTGAATGGAGTGTTGCTTCACTTTCTATATGCTCTCCTTTTAGAGAAAATCACTCTCTTTTGAAACTGCCTTAAGCTACTTACAAGCATTCACAAAAAACTCACATCTGTTTCTCTGAAAGAGAAGCAGTCTGCTCCAACACTTCAATTCACTGTGCAAAGTGAATGGAGTATTGCTTCACTTTCTAAATGCTCTCCTTTTAGAGAAAATCACTCTCCTTTGAAACTGCCTTAAGCTACTTACAAGCATTCACAAGAAACTCACATCTGTTTCTCTGAAAGACAAGCAGTCTGTTCCAACACTTCAATTCACTGTGAGAAGTGAATGGACTGTTGCTTCACTTTCTAAATGCCGTCCTTTCAGAGAAAATCACTTTCCTTTGAAAGTGCCTTAAGCTACTTACAAGCATTCAACAGAAATTGACATGCGTATCTCTGAAAGAGAAGCAGTCTGTTCCAACACTTCAATTCACTGTGAGAAGTGATTGTAGTGTTGCTTCACTTTCTAAATGCTGTCCTTACAGAGAAAATCACTTTCCTTTGAACGTGCCTTAAGCTACTTACAAGCATTCAACAGAAATTCACATGCGTTTCTCTGAAAGAGAAGCAGTCTGTTCCAACACTTCAATTCACTGTGCGAAGTGAATGGAGTGTTGCTTCACTTTCTAAATGCTGTCCTTTCAGAGAAATTCACTTTCTTTGAAACTGCCTTAAGCGACTTAGAAGCATTCACAAGAGACTCACATCTTTTTCTCTGAAAGAGAAGCAGTCTGTTCCAACACTTCAATTCACTGTGCGAAGTGAATGGAGTGTTGCTTCACTTTCTAAATGCTGTCCTTTCAGGGAAAATCACTTTCCTTTGAAAGTGCCTTAAGCTACTTACAAGCATTCAACAGAAATTCACATGCGTTTCTCTGAAAGAGAAGCACTCTGTTCCAACACTTCAATTCACTGTGCGAAGTGAATGGAGTGTTGCTTCACTTTCTAAATGCTGTCCTTTCAGAGAAAATCACTTTCCTTTGAAAGTGCCTTAAGCTACTTACAAGTATTCACAAGAAACTCACATGCATTTTTCTGAAAGAGAAGCAGTCTGTTCCAACACTTCAATTCACTGTGCGAGGTGAATGGAGTGTTGCTTCACTTTCTAAATGCTGTCCTTTCAGAGAAAATCACTTTCCTTTGAAAGTGCCTTAAGCTACTTACAAGCATTTAGCAGAAATTCACATGCGTTTCTCTGAAAGAGAAGCAGTCTGTTACAACACTTCAATTCACTGTGCGAAGTGAATGGAGTGTTGCTTCACTTTCTATATGCTCTCCTTTTAGAGAAAATCACTCGCTTTTGAAACTGCCTTAAGCTACTTACAAGCATTCACAAGAAAATCACATCTGTTTCTCTGAAAGAGAAGCAGTCCGTTAGAACACTTCAGTTCACTGTGCGAAGTGAATGGAGTGTTGCTTCACTTTCTAAATGCTGTCCTTTCAGAGAAAATCACTTTCCTTTGAAGGTGCCTTAAGCTACTTACAAGCATTCAACAGAAATTCACATGCATTTCTCTGAAAGAAAAGCAGTCTGTTCCAACACTTCAATTCACTGTGCGAAGTGAATGGAGTGTTGCTTCACTTTCTATATGCTCTCCTTTTAGAGCAAATCACTCTCTTTTGAAACTGCCTTAAGCAACTTACGAGCATTAACAAGAAACTCACATCTTTTTCTCTGAAAGAGAAGCAGTCTGTTCCAACACTTCAATTCACTGTGCGAAGTGAATGGAGTGTTCCTTCACATTCTAAATGCTGTAGTTTCAGAAAAAATCACTTTCCTTTGAAAGTGTCTTAAGGTCCTTACAAGCATTCACAGGAAACTCAAATGTGTTTCTGTGAAAGAGAAGCTGTCTGTTCCATCACTTCAATTCACTGTGAGAAGTGAATGGAGTGTTGCTTCACTTTCTAAATGCTGTCCTTTCAGAGAAAATCACTTTCCTTTGAAAGTGCCTTAAGCTATTTGCAAGCAATCAAGAGAAACTCACATGCATTTTTCTGAAAGAGAAGCAGTCTGTTCCAACACTTCAATTCACTGTGCGAAGTGAATGGAGTGTTGCTTCACTTTCTAAATGCTGTCCTTTCAGAGAAAAGCACTTTCCTTTGAAAGTGCCTTAAGCTACTTACAAGCATTTAACAGAAATTAACATGCGTTTCTCTGAAAGAGAAGCCGTCTGTTCCAACACTTCAATTCACTGTGCGAAGTGAATGGAGTGTTGCTTCACTTTCTATATGCTCTCCTTTTTGAGAAAAAAATCACTCTCTTTTGAAACTGCCTTAAGCTGCTTACAAGCATTCACAAGAAAATCACATCTGTTTCTCTGAAAGAGAAGCAGTCTGTTCCAACACTTCAATTCACTGTGCAAAGTGAATGGAGTGTTGCTTCACTTTCTAAATGCTGTCCTTTCAGAGAAAATCACTTTCCTTGGAATGTGCCTTAAGCTACTTTCAAGCATTCAACAGAAATTCACATACATTTTTCTGAAAGAGAAGCAGTCTGTTCCAACACTTCAATTCACTGTGCAAAGTGAATGGTGTGTTGCTTCACTTTCTAAATGCTATCCTTTCAGAGAAAATCACTTTCCTTTGAAAGTGCCTTAAGCTACTTACAAGCATTCACAAGAAACTCACATGCATTTTTCTGAAAGAGAAGCAGTCTGTTCCAACACTTCAATTCATTTTGCGAAGTGAATGTAGTGTTGCTTCACTCTCTAAATGCTGTCCTTTCAGAGAAAATCACTTTCCTTTGAAAGTGCCTTAAGCTAATTACAAGCATTCAACAGAAATTCACATGCGTTTCTCTGAAAGAGAAGCAGTCTGTTCCAACACTTCAATTCACTGTGCAAAGTGAATGGAGTGTTGCTTCACTTTCTAAATGCTGTCCTTTCAGAGAAAATCACTTTCCTTTGAAAGTGCCTTAAGCTACTTACAAGCATTCAACAGAAATTCTCATGCGTTTCTCTGAAAGAGAAGCAGTCTGTTCCAACACTTCAATTCACTGTGAGAAGTGAATGGAGTGTTGCTTCACTTTCTAAATGCTGTCCTTTCAGAGAAAATCACTTTCCTTTGAAAGTGCCTTAAGCTACTTACTAGCATTCAACAGAAATTCTCATGCGTTTCTCTGAAAGAGAAGCAGTCTGTTCCAACACTTCAATTCACTGTGAGAAGTGAATGGAGTGTTGCTTCACTTTCTAAATGCTGTCCTTTCAGAGAAAATCACTTTCCTTTGAAAGTGCCTTAAGCTACTTACAAGCATTCAACAGAAATTGACATGCGTTTCTCTGAAAGAGAAGCAGTCTGTTCCAACACTTCAATTCACTGTGAGAAGTGAATGGAGTGTTGCTTCACTTTCTAAATGCTGTCCTTACAGAGAAAATCACTTTCCTTTGAACGTGCCTTAAGCTACTTACAAGCATTCAACAGAAATTCACATGCGTTTCTCTGAAAGAGAAGCAGTCTGTTCCAACACTTCAATTCACTGTGAGAAGTGAATGGAGTGTTGCTTCACTTTCTAAATGCTGTCCTTTCAGAGAAATTCACTTTCCTTTGAAACTGCCTTAAGCGACTTAGAAGCATTCACAAGAGACTCACATCTTTTTCTCTGAAAGAGAAGCAGTCTGTTCCAACACTTCAATTCACCCTGCGAAGTGAATGGAGTGTTCCTTCACATTCTAAATGCTGTAGCTTCAGAGAAAATCACTTTCCTTTGAAAGTGTCTTAAACTACTTACTAGCAATCACGGGAAAACAATTGTGTTTCTACGAAAGAGAAGCTGTCTGTTCCAACACTTCAATTCACTGTGCGAAGTGAATGGAGTGTTGCTTCACTTTCTAAATGCTGTCCTTTCAGAGAAAATCACTTTCCTTTGAAAGTGCCTTAAGCTACTTACAAGCATTCAACAGAAATTCACATGCGTTTCTCTGAAAGAGAAGCACTCTATTCCAACACTTCAATTCACTGTGCGAAGTGAATGGAGTGTTGCTTCACTTTCTAAATGCTGTCCTTTCAGAGAAAATCACTTTCCTTTGAAAGTGCCTTTAGCTACTTACAAGTATTCACAAGAAACTCACATGCATTTTTCTGAAAGAGAAGCAATCTGTTCCAACACTTCAATTCACTGTGCGAGGTGAATGGAGTGTTGCTTCACTTTCTAAATGCTGTCCTATCAGAGAAAATCACTTTCCTTTGAAAGTGTCTTAAGCTACTTACAAGCATTTAGCAGAAATTCACATGCGTTTCTCTGAAAGAGAAGCAGTCTGTTACAACACTTCAATTCACTGTGCGAAGTGAATGGAGTGTTGCTTCACTTTCTATATGCTCTCCTTTTAGAGAAAATCACTCGCTTTTGAAACTGCCTTAAGCTACTTACAAGCATTCACAAGAAAATCACATCTGTTTCTCTGAAAGAGAAGCAGTCCGTTAGAACACTTCAATTCACTGTGCGAAGTGAATGGAGTGTTGCTTCACTTTCTATATGCTCTCCTTTTAGAGAAAATCACTCTCTTTTGAAACTGCCTTAAGCTACTTACAAGCATTCACAAGAAACTCACATCTGTTTCTCTGAAAGAGAAGCAGTCTGTTCCAACACTTCAGTTCACTGTGCGAAGTGAATGGAGTGTTGCTTCACTTTCTAAATGCTGTCCTTTCAGAGAAAATCACTTTCCTTTGAAGGTGCCTTAAGCTACTTACAAGCATTCAACAGAAATTCACATGCATTTCTCTGAAAGAAAAGCAGTCTCTTCCAACACTTCAATTCACTGTGCGAAGTGAATGGAGTGTTGCTTCACTTTCTATATGCTCTCCTATTAGAGAATATCACTCTCTTTTGAAACTGCCTTAAGCGACTTACGAGCATTAACAAGAAACTCACATCTTTTTCTCTGAAAGAGAAGCAGTCTGTTCCAACACTTCTATTCACTGTGCGAAGTGAATGGAGTGTTCCTTCACATTCTAAATGCTGTAGTTTCAGAAAAAATCACTTTCCTTTGAAAGTGTCTTAAGCTACTTACAAGCATTCACAGGAAACTTAAATGTGTTTCTGTGAAAGAGAAGCTCTCTGTTCCATCACTTTAATTCACTGTGAGAAGAGTATGGAGTGTTGCTTCACTTTCTAAATGCTGTCCTTTCAGAGAAAATCACTTTCCTTTGAAAGTGCCTTAAGCTACTTACAAGCATTTAACAGAAATTCACATGCGTTTCTCTGAAAGAGAAGCAGTCTGTTCCCACACTTCAATTCACTGTGCGAAGTGAATTGAGTGTTGCTTCACTTTCTATATGCTCTCCTTTTAGAGAAAATCACTCTCTTTTGAAACTGCCTTAAGCTACTTACAAGCATTCACAAGAAACTCACATCTGTTTCTCTGAAAGAGAAGCAGTCTGTTCCAACACTTCAGTTCACTGTGCGAAGTGAATGGAGTGTTGCTTCACTTTCTAAATGCTGTCCTTTCAGAGAAAATCACTTTCCTTTGAAGGTGCCTTAAGCTACTTACAAGCATTCAACAGAAATTCACATGCATTTCTCTGAAAGAGAAGCAGTCTGTTCCAACACTTCAATTCACTGTGCGAAGTGAATGGAGTGTTGCTTCACTTTCTAAATGCTGTCCTTTCAGAGAAAATCACTTTCCTTTGAAAGTGCCTTAAGCTACTTACAAGCATTTAACAGAAATTCACATGCGTTTCTCTGAAAGAGAAGCCGTCTGTTCCAACACTTCAATTCACTGTGCGAAGTGAATGGAGTGTTGCTTCACTTTCTATATGCTCTCCTTTTTGAGAAAAACATCACTCTCTTTTTAAACTGCCTTAAGCTGTTTACAAGCATTCACAAGAAAATCACATCTTTTTCTCTGAAAAAGAAGCAGTCTGTTTCAACACTTCAATTCACTGTGCGAAGTGAATGGAGTGTTGCTTCACTTTCTAAATGCTGTCCTTTCAGAGAAAATCACTGTCCTTGGAATGTGCCTTAAGCTACTTACAAGCATTCAACAGAAATTCACATGCATTTTTCTGAAAGAGAAGCAGTCCGTTCCAACACTTCAATTCACTGTGCAAAGTGAATGGTGTGTTGCTTCACTTTCTAAATGCTGTCCTTTCAGAGAAAATCACTTTCCTTTGAAAGTGCCTTAAGCTACTTACAAGCATTCACAAGAAACTCACATGCATTTTTCTGAAAGAGAAGCAGTCTGTTCCAACACTTCAATTCACTTTGCGAAGTGAATGTAGTGTTGCTTCACTCTCTAAATGCTGTCCTTTCAGAGAAAATCACTTTCCTTTGAAAGTGCCTTAAGCTAATTACAAGCATTCAACAGAAATTCACATGCGTTTCTCTGAAAGAGAAGCAGTCTGTTCCAACACTTCAATTCACTGTGCGAAGTGAATGGAGTGTTGCTTCACTTTCTAAATGCTGTCCTTTCAGAGAAAATCACTTTCCTTTGAAAGTGCCTTAAGCTACTTACAAGCATTCAACAGAAATTCTCATACGTTTCTCTGAAAGAGAAGCAGTCTGTTCCAACACTTCAATTCACTTTGAGAAGTGAATGGAGTGTTGCTTCACTTTCTAAATGCTGTCCTTTCAGAGAAAATCACTTTCCTTTGAAAGTGCCTTAAGCTACTTACAAGCATTTAACAGAAATTCACATGCGTTTCTCTGAAAGAGAAGCCGTCTGTTCCAACACTTCAATTCACTGTGCGAAGTGAATGGAGTGTTGCTTCACTTTCTATATGCTCTCCTTTTTGAGAAAAAAATCACTCTCTTTTGAAACTGCCTTAAGCGACTTAGAAGCATTCACAAGAGACTCACATCTTTTTCTCTGAAAGAGAAGCAGTCTGTTCCAACACTTCAATTCACTGTGCGAAGTGAATGGAGTGTTCCTTCACATTCTAAATGCTGTAGTTTCAGAGAAAATCACTTTCCTTTGAAAGTGTCTTAAGCTACTTTCTAGCAATCACGGGAAAACAAATGTGTCTCTACGAAAGAGAAGCTGTCTGTTCTAACACTTCAATTCACTGTGCGAAGTGAATGGAGTGTTGCTTCACTTTCTAAATGCTGTCCTTTCAGAGAAAATCACTTTCCTTTGAAAGTGCCTTAAGCTACTTACAAGCATTCAACAGAAATTCACATGCGTTTCTCTGAAAGAGAAGCACTCTGTTCCAACACATCAATTCACTGTGAGAAGTGAATGGAGTGTTGCTTCACTTTCTAAATGCTGTCCTTTCAGAGAAAATCACTTTCTTTGAAAGTGCCTTAAGCTGCTTACAAGTATTCACAAGAAACTCACATGCATTTTTCTGAAAGAGAAGCAGTCTGTTAAAACACTTCAATTCACTGTGCGAGGTGAATGGAGTGTTGCTTCACTTTCTAAATGCTGTCCTTTCAGAGAAAATCACTTTCCTTTGAAAGTGCCTTAAGCTACTTACAAGCATTCAACAGAAATTCTCATACGTTTCTCTGAAAGAGAAGCAGTCTGTTCCAACACTTCAATTCACTGTGAGAAGTGAATGGAGTGTTGCTTCACTTTCTAAATGCTGTCCTTTCAGAGAAAATCACTTTCCTTTGAAAGTGCCGTAAGCTAATTACAAGCATTCAACAGAAATTCACATGCGTTTCTCTGAAAGAGAAGCAGTCTGTTCCAACACTTCAATTCACTGTGCAAAGTGAATGGAGTGTTGCTTCATTTTCTAAATGCTGTCCTTTCAGAGAAAATCACTTTCCTTTGAAAGTGCCTTAAGCTACTTACAAGCATTCAATAGAAATTCACATGCGTTTCTCTGAAAGAGAAGCAGTCTGTTCCGACACTTCAATCACTGTGCGAAGTGAATGGAGTGCTGCTTCACTTTCTAAATGCTGTCCTTTCAGAGAAAATCACTTTCCTTTGAAAGTGCCTTAAGCCACTTACAAGCATTCAACAGAAATTCACATGCGTTTCTCTGAAAGAGTAGCAGTCTGTTCCAACACTTCAATTTACTGTGAGAAGTGAATGGAGTGTTGCTTCACTTTCTAAATGCTGTCCTTTCAGAGAAAATCACTTTCCTTTGAAAGTGCCTTAAGCTACTTATAAGCATTCAACAGAAATTCACATGCATTTCTCTGAAAGAGAAGCAGTCTGTTCCAACACTTCAATTCACTGTGAGAAGTGAATGGAATGTTGCTTCACTTTCTAAATGCTGTCCTTTCAGAGAAAATCACTTTCCTTTGAAAGTGCCGAAAGCTACTTACAAGCATTCAACAGAAATTCACATGCGTTTCTCTGTAAGAGAAGCAGTCTGTTCCAACACTTCAATTCACTGTGCGAAGTGAATTGAGTGTTGCTTCACTTTCTATATGCTGTCCTTTTAGAGAAAATCACTCTCTTTTAAAACTGCCTTAAGCTACTTACAAGCATTCACAAGAAACTCACATCTGTTTCTCTGAAAGAGAAGCAGTCTGTTCCAACACTTCAATTCACTGTGCGAAGTGAATGGAGTGTTGCTTCACTTTTTAAATGCTGTCCTTTCAGAGAAAAATCACTTTCCTTTGAAAGTGCCTTAAGTTACTTACATTCATTCACAAGAATCTCACATGAATTTTTCTGAAAGAGAAGCAGTCTGTTCCAACACTTCAATTCACTGTGCGAAGTGAATTGAGTGTTGCTTCACTTTCTATATGCTCTCCTTTTAGAGAAAATCACTCTCTTTTAAAACTGCCTTAAGCTACTTACGAGCATTCACAAGAAACTCACATCTGTTTCTCTGAAAGAGAAGCAGTCTGTTCCAACACTTCAATTCACTGTGCGAAGTGAATGGAGTGTTGCTACACTTTCTAAATGCTGTCCTTTCAGAGAAAATCACTGTCCTTGGAATGTGCCTTAAGCTACTTACAAGCATTCAACAGAAATTCACATGCATTTTTCTGAAAGAGAAGCAGTCTGTTCCAACACTTCAATTCACTGTGCAAAGTGAATGGTGTGTTGCTTCACTTTCTAAATGCTGTCCTTTCAGAGAAAATCACTTTCCTTTGAAAGTGCCTTAAGCTACTTACAAGCATTCACAAGAAACTCACATGCATTTTTCTGAAAGAGAAGCAGTCTGTTCCAACACTTCAATTCACTTTGCGAAGTGAATGTAGTGTTGCTTCACTCTCTAAATGCTGTCCTTTCAGAGAAAATCACTTTCCTTTGAAAGTGCCTTAAGCTAATTACAAGCATTCAACAGAAATTCACATGCGTTTCTCTGAAAGAGAAGCAGTCTGTTCCAACACTTCAATTCACTGTGCAAAGTGAATGGAGTGTTGCTTCACTTTCTAAATGCTGTCCTTTCAGAGAAAATCACTTTCCTTTGAAAGTGCCTTAAGCTACTTACAAGCATTCAACAGAAATTCTCATGCGTTTCTCTGAAAGAGAAGCAGTCTTTTCCAACACTTCAATTCACTGTGAGAAGTGAATGGAGTGTTGCTTCACTTTCTAAATGCTGTCCTTTCAGAGAAAATCACTTTCCTTTGAAAGTGCGTTAAGCTACTTGCAAGCATTCAACAGAAATTCACATGTGTTTCTCTGAAAGAGAAGCAGTCTGTTCCAACACTTCAATTCACTGTGAGAAGTGATTGGAGTGTTGCTTCACTTTCTAAATGCTGTCCTTACAGAGAAAATCACTTTCCTTTGAAACTGCCTTAAGCTACTTACAAGCATTCAACAGAAATTCACATGCGTTTCTCTGAAAGAGAAGCAGTCTGTTCCAACACTTCAATTCACTGTGCGAAGTGAATGGAGTGTTCCTTCACATTCTAAATGCTGTAGTTTCAGAGAAAATCACTTTCCTTTGAAAGTGTCTTAAGCTACTTACTAGCAATCACGGGAAAACAAATGTGTTTCTACGAAAGAGAAGCTGTCTGTTCCAACACTTCAATTCACTGTGCGAAGTTAATGGAGTGTTGCTTCACTTTCTAAATGCTGTCCTTTCAGAGAAAATCACTTTCCTTTGAAAGTGCCTTAAGCTACTTACAAGCATTCAACAGAAATTCACATGCGTTTCTCTGAAAGAGAAGCACTCTGTTCCAACACTTCAATTCACTGTGCGAAGTGAATGGAGTGTTGCTTCACTTTCTAAATGCTGTCCTTTCAGAGAAAATCACTTTCCTTTGAAAGTGCCTTAAGCTACTTACAAGTATTCACAAGAAACTCACATGCATTTTTCTGAAAGAGAAGCAGTCTGTTCCAACACTTCAATTTACTGTTCGAGGTGAATGGAGTGTTGCTTCACTTTCTAAATGCTGTCCTTTCAGAGAAAATCACTTTCCTTTGAAAGTGCCTTAAGCTACTTACAAGCATTTAACAGAAACTCACATGCGTTTCTCTGAAAGAGAAGCAGTTTGTTCTAACACTTCAATTCACTTTGCGAAGTGAATGGAGTGTTGCTTCACTTTCTATATGCTCTCCTTTTAGAGAAAATCACTCGCTTTTGAAACTGAATTAAGCTACTTACAAGCATTCACAAGAAAATCACATCTGTTTCTCTGAAAGAGAAGCAGTCTGTTCCAACACTTCAATTCACTGTGCGAAGTGAATGGAGTGTTGCTTCACTTTCTAAATGCTCTCCTATTAGAGAAAATCACTCTCTTTTGAAACTGCCTTAAGCGACTTACAAGCATTCACAAGAAACTCACATCTTTTTCTCTGAAAGTGAAGCAGTCTATTCCAACACTTCAATTCACTGTGCGAAGTGAATGGAGTGTTCCTTTATATTCTAAATGCTGTAGTTTCAGTGAAAATCACTTTCCTTTGAAAGTGTCTTAAGCTACTTACAAGCATTCACATGAAACTCAAATGTGTTTCTATGAAAGAGAAGCTGTCTGTTCCAATACTTCAATTCACTGTGCGAAGTGAATGGAGTGTGGCTTCACTTTCTAAATGCTGTCCTTTCAGAGAAAATCACTTTCCTTTGAAAGTGCCTTAAGCTACTTACAAGCATTCAACAGAAATTCACATGCATTTCTCTGAAAGAGAAGCAGTCTGTTCCAACACTTCAATTCACTGTGCGAAGTGAATGGAGTGTTGCTTCACTTTCTAAATGCTGTCCTTTCAGAGAAAATCACTTTCCTTTGAAGGTGCCTTAAGCTACTTACAAGCATTCAACAGAAGTTCACATGCATTTCTCTGAAATAGAAGCAGTCTGTTCCAACACTTCAATTCACTGTGCGAAGTGAATGGAGTGTTGCTTCACTTTCTAAATGCTGTCCTTTTAGAGAAAATCACTTTCCTTTGAAAGTGCCTTAAGCTACTTACAAGCATTTAACAGAAATTCACATGCGTTTCTCTGAAAGAGAAGCAGTCTGTTCCCACACTTCAATTCACTGTGCGAAGTGAATTGAGTGTTGCGTCACTTTCTATATGCTCTCCTTTTAGAGAAAATCACTCTCTTTTGAAACTGCCTTAAGCTACTTAAAAGCATTCACAAGGAACTCACATCTGTTTCTCTGAAAGAGAAGCAGTCTGTTCCAACACTTCAATTCACTGTGCGAACTGAATGGAGTGTTGCTTCACATTCTAAATGCTGTTTTTTCAGAGAAAATCACTTTCCTTTGAAAGTGCCTTAAGCTACTTACAAGCATTTAACAGAAATTCACATGCGTTTCTCTGAAAGAGGAGCAGTCTGTTCCAACACTTCAATTCACTGTGCGAAGTGAATGGAGTGTTGCTTCACTTACTATATGCTCTCCTTTTAGAGAAAATCACTCTCTTTTGAAACTGCCTTAAGCTACTTACAAGCATTCACAAGAAACTCACATCTGTTTCTCTGAAAGAGAAGCAGTCTGTTCCAACACTTCAATTCACTGTGCGAAGTGAATGGAGTGTTGCTTCACTTTCTAAATGCTGTCCTTTCAGAGAAAATCACTTTCCTTTGAATGTGCCTTAAGTTACTTACAAGCATTCAACAGAAATTCACATGCGTTTCTCTGAAAGAGAAGCAGTCTGTTCCAACACTTCAATTCACTGTGCGAAGTGAATGGAGTGTTGCTTCACTTTCTATATGCTCTCCTTTTAGAGAAAATCACTCTCTTTTGAAACTGCCTAAAGCTACTTACGAGCATTCACAGGAAACTCAAATGTGTTTCTATGAAAGAGAAGGAGTCTCTTCCATCACTTCAATTCACTGTGTCAAGTGAATGGAGTGTTCCTTCACATTCTAAATGCTGTAGTTTCAGAGAAAATCACTTTCCTTTGAAAGTGTCTTAAGCTACTTACAAGAATTCACAGGAAACTCAAATGTGTTTCTATGAAAGAGAAGCTGTCTGTTCCAACACTTCAATTCACTGTGCGAAGTGAGTGGAGTGTTGCTTCACTTACTAAATGCGGTTTTTTCAGAGAAAATCACTTTCCTTTGAAAGTGCCTTAAGCTACTTACAAGCATTTAACAGAAATTCACATGCGTTTCTCTGAAAGAGAAGCAGTCTGTTCCAACACTTCAATTCACTGTGCGAAGTGAATGGAGTGTTGCTTCACTTACTATATGCTCTCATTTTAGGGAAAATCACTCTCTTTTGAAACTGCCTTAAGCTACTTACAAGCATTCACAAGAAACTCACATCTGTTTCTCTGAAAGAGAAGCAGTCTGTTCCAACACTTCAATTCACTGTGCGAAGTGAATGGAGTGTTGCTTCACTTTCTAAATGCTGTCCTTTCAGGGAAAATCACTTTCCTTTGAATGTGCCTTAAGTTACTTACAAGCATTCAACAGAAATTCACATGCATTTCTCTGAAAGAGAAGCAGTCTGTTCCAACACTTCAATTCACTGTGCAAAGTGAATGGATTGTTGCTTCACTTTCTAAATGCTGTCCTTTCAGAGAAAATCACTTTCCTTTGAAAGTGCCGTAAGCTAATTACAAGCATTCAACAGAAATTCACATGCGTTTCTCTGAAAGAGAATCAGTCTGTCCCAACACTTCAATTCACTGTGTAAAGTGAATGGAGTGTTGCTTCACTTTCTATATGCTCTCCTTTTTGAGAAAAAAATCACTCTCTTTTGAAACTGCCTTAAGCTGCTTACAAGCATTCACAAGAAAATCACATTTGTTTCTCTGAAAGAGAAGCAGTCTGTTCCAACACTTCAATTCACTGTGCGAAGTGAATGGAGTGTTGCTTCACTTTCTTAATGCTGTCCTTTCAAAGAAAATCACTTTCCTTTGAAAGTGCCTTAAGCTACTTACAAGCATTCACAGGAAACTCAAATGTGTTTCTATGAAAGAGAAGCTGTCTGTTCCAACACTTCAATTTACTGTGTGAAGTGAATGGAGTGTTGCTTCACTTTCTAAATACTGTCCTTTCAGAGAAAATCACTTTCCTTTGAAAGTGCCTTAAGCTACTTACAAGCATTTAACAGAAATTCACATGCGTTTCTCTGAAAGAGAAGCAGTCTGTTCCAACACTTCAATTCACTGTGCGAAGTGAATGGAGTGTTGCTTCACTTTCTAAATGCTGTCCTTTCAGAGAAAATCACTTTCCTTTGAAAGTGCCTTAAGCTACTTACAACCATTTAACAGAAATTCACATGCGTTTCTCTGAAAGAGAAGCAGTCTGTTCCAACACTTCAATTCACTGTGCAAAGTGAATGGAGTGTTGCTTCACTTTCTATATGCTCTCCTTTAAGAGAAAATCACTCTCTTTTGAACCTGCCTTAAGCTACTTACAAGCATTCACAAGAAACTCACATCTGTTTCTCTGAAAGAGAAGCAGTCTGTTCCAACATTTCAATTCACTGTGCGAAGTGAATGGAGTATTGCTTCACTCTCTAAATGCTCTCCTTTTAGAGAAAATCACTCTCTTTTGAAACTGCCTTAAGCGACTTACAAGCATTCACAAGAAACTCACATCTGTTTCTCTGAAAGAGAAGCAGTCTGTTCCAACACTTCAATTCACTGTGCGATTGAATGGAGTGTTCCTTCACATTCTAAATGCTGTAGTTTCAGAGAAAATCACTTTCCTTTGAAAGTGTCTTAAGCTACTTACAAGCATTCACAGGAAACTCTAATGTGTTTCTATGAAAGAGAAGCTGTCTGTTCCAACACTTCAATTCACTGTGAGAAGTGAATGGAATGTTGCTTCACTTTCTAAATGCTGTCCTTTCAGAGAAAATCACTTTCCTTTGAAAGTGCCTTAAGCTACTTACAAGCATTTAACAGAAATTCACATGCGTTTCTCTGAAAGAGAAGCAGTCTGTTCCCACACTTCAATTCACTGTGCGAAGTGAATGGAGTATTGCTTCACTCTCTAAATGCTCTCCTTTTAGAGAAAATCACTCTCTTTTGAAACTGCCTTAAGCGACTTACAAGCATTCACAAGAAACTCACATCTGTTTCTCTGAAAGAGAAGCAGTCTGTTCCAACACTTCAATTCACTGTGCGATTGAATGGAGTGTTGCTTCACTTTCTAAATGCTGTCCTTTCAGAGAAAAATCACTTTCCTTTGAATGTGCCTTAAGTTACTTACATTCATTCACAAGAATCTCACATGCATTTTTCTGAAAGAGAAGCAGTCTGTTCCAACACTTCAATTCACTGTGCGAAGTGAATTGAGTGTTGCTTCACTTTCTATATGCTCTCCTTTTAGAGAAAATCACTCTCTTTTAAAACTGCCTTAAGCTACTTACAAGCATTCACAAGAAACTCACATCTGTTTCTCTGAAAGAGAAGCAGTCTGTTCCAACACTTCAATTCACTGTGCGAAGTGAATGGAGTGTTGCTACACTTTCTAAATGCTGTCCTTTCAGAGAAAATCACTGTCCTTGGAATGTGCCTTAAGCTACTTACAAGCATTCAACAGAAATTCACATGCATTTTTCTGAAAGAGAAGCAGTCTGTTCCAACACTTCAATTCACTGTGCAAAGTGAATGGTGTGTTGCTTCACTTTCTAAATGCTGTCCTTTCAGAGAAAATCACTTTCCTTTGAAAGTGCCTTAAGCTACTTACAAGCATTCACAAGAAACTCACATGCATTTTTCTGAAAGAGAAGCAGTCTGTTCCAACACATCAATTCACTTTGCGAAGTGAATGTAGTGTTGCTTCACTCTCTAAATGTTGTCCTTTCAGAGAAAATCACTTTCCTTTGAAAGTGCCTTAAGCTAATTACAAGCATTCAACAGAAATTCACATGCGTTTCTCTGAAAGAGAAGCAGTCTGTTCCAACACTTCAATTCACTGTGCAAAGTGAATGGAGTGTTGCTTCACTTTCTAAATGCTGTCCTTTCAGAGAAAATCACTTTCCTTTGAAAGTGCCTTAAGCTACATACAAGCATTCAACAGAAATTCTCATGCGTTTCTCTGAAAGAGAAGCAGTCTGTTCCAACACTTCAATTCACTGTGAGAAGTGAATGGAGTGTTGCTTCACTTTCTAAATGCTGTCCTTTCAGAGAAAATCACTTTCCTTTGAAAGTGCGTTAAGCTACTTGCAAGCATTCAACAGAAATTCACATGCGTTTCCCTGAAAGAGAAGCAGTCTGTTCCAACACTTCAATTCACTGTGAGAAGTGATTGGAGTGTTGCTTCACTTTCTAAATGCTGTCCTTACAGAGAAAATCACTTTCCTTTGAAACTGCCTTAAGCTACTTACAAGCATTCAAGAGAAATTCACATGCGTTTCTCTGAAAGAGAAGCAGTCTGTTCCAACACTTCAATTCAATGTGCGAAGTGAATGGAGTGTTCCTTCACATTCTAAATGCTGTAGTTTCAGAGAAAATCACTTTCCTTTGAAAGTGTCTTAAGCTACTTACTAGCAATCACGGGAAAACAAATGTGTTTCTACGAAAGAGAAGCTGTCTGTTCCAACACTTCAATTCACTGTGCGAAGTGAATGGAGTGTTGCTTCACTTTCTAAATGCTGTCCTTTCAGAGAAAATCACTTTCCTTTGAAAGTGCCTTAAGCTACTTACAAGCATTCAACAGAAATTCACATGCGTTTCTCTGAAAGAGAAGCACTCTGTTCCAACACTTCAATTCACTGTGCGAAGTGAATGGAGTGTTCCTTCATATTCTAAATGCTGTAGTTTCAGAGAAAATCACTTTCCTTTGAAAGTGTCTTAAGCTACTTACAAGCATTCACAGGAAACTCAAATGTGTTTCTGTGAAAGAGAAGCTGTTTGTTCCATCACTTCAATTCACTGTGAGAAGTGAATGGAGTGTTGCTTCACTTTCTAAATGCTGTCCTTTCAGAAAAAATCACTTTCCTTTGAAAGTGCCTTAAGCTACTTATAAGCATTCAACAGAAATTCACATGCGTTTCTCTGAAAGAGAAGCAGTCTGTTCCAACACTTCAATTCACTGTGCGAAGTGAATGGAGTGTTCCTTCATATTCTAAATGCTGTCCTTTTAGAGAAAATCACTTGCTTTTGAAACTGCCTAAAGCTTTTACGAGCATTCACAGGAAACTCAAATGTGTTTCTATGAAAGAGAAGGAGTCTCTTCCATCACTTCAATTCACTGTGTCAAGTGAATGGAGTGTTCCTTCACATTCTAAATGCTGTAGTTTCAGAGATAATCACTTTCCTTTGAAAGTGTCTTAAGCTACTTACAAGAATTCACAGGAAACTCAAATGTGTTTCTATGAAAGAGAAGCTGTCTGTTCCAACACTTCAATTCACTGTGCGAAGTGAGTGGAGTGTTGCTTCACTTACTAAATGCGGTTTTTTCAGAGAAAATCACTTTCCTTTGAAAGTGCCTTAAGCTACTTACAAGCATTTAACAGAAATTCACATGCGTTTCTCTGAAAGAGAAGCAGTCTGTTCCAACACTTCAATTCACTGTGCGAAGTGAATGGAGTGTTGCTTCACTTACTATATGCTCTCATTTTAGAGAAAATCACTCTCTTTTGAAACTGCTTTAAGCTACTTACAAGCATTCACAAGAAACTCACACCTGTTTCTCTGAAAGAGAAGCAGTCTGTTCCAACACTTCAATTCACTGTGCGAAGTGAATGGAGTGTTGCTTCACTTTCTAAATGCTGTCCTTTCAGGGAAAATCACTTTCCTTTGAATGTGCCTTAAGTTACTTACAAGCATTCAACAGAAATTCACATGCATTTCTCTGAAAGAGAAGCAGTCTGTTCCAACACTTCAATTCACTGTGCAAAGTGAATGGATTGTTGCTTCACTTTCTAAATGCTGTCCTTTCAGAGAAAATCACTTTCCTTTGAAAGTGCCGTAAGCTAATTACAAGCATTCAACAGAAATTCACATGCGTTTCTCTGAAAGAGAAGCAGTCTGTCCCAACACTTCAATTCACTGTGTAAAGTGAATGGAGTGTTGCTTCACTTTCTATATGCTCTCCTTTTTGAGAAAAAATCACTCTCTTTTGAAAGTGCCTTAAGCTGCTTACAAGCATTCACAAGAAAATCACATTTGTTTCTCTGAAAGAGAAGCAGTCTGTTCCAACACTTCAATTCACTGTGCGAAGTGAATGGAGTGTTGCTTCACTTTCTTAATGCTGTCCTTTCAAAGAAAATCACTTTCCTTTGAAAGTGCCTTAAGCTACTTACAAGCATTCACAGGAAACTCAAATGTGTTTCTATGAAAGAGAAGCTGTCTGTTCCAACACTTCAATTTACTGTGTGAAGTGAATGGAGTGTTGCTTCACTTTCTAAATACTGTCCTTTCAGAGAAAATCACTTTCCTTTGAAAGTGCCTTAAGCTACTTACAAGCATTTAACAGAAATTCACATGCGTTTCTCTGAAAGAGAAGCAGTCTGTTCCAACACTTCAATTCACTGTGCGAAGTGAATGGAGTGTTGCTTCACTTTCTAAATGCTGTCCTTTCAGAGAAAATCACTTTCCTTTGAAAGTGCCTTAAGCTACTTACAACCATTTAACAGAAATTCACATGCGTTTCTCTGAAAGAGAAGCAGTCTGTTCCAACACTTCAATTCACTGCGCAAAGTGAATGGAGTGTTGCTTCACTTTCTATATGCTCTCCTTTAAGAGAAAATCACTCTCTTTTGAACCTGCCTTAAGCTACTTACAAGCATTCACAAGAAACTCACATCTGTTTCTCTGAAAGAGAAGCAGTCTGTTCCAACATTTCAATTCACTGTGCGAAGTGAATGGAGTGTTCCTTCACATTCTAAATGCTGTAGTTTCAGAGAAAATCACTTTCCTTTGAAAGTGTCTTAAGCTACTTACAAGCATTCACAGGAAACTCTAATGTGTTTCTATGAAAGAGAAGCTGTCTGTTCCAACACTTCAATTCACTGTGAGAAGTGAATGGAATGTTGCTTCACTTTCTAAATGCTGTCCTTTCAGAGAAAATCACTTTCCTTTGAAAGTGCCTTAAGCTACTTACAAGCATTTAACAGAAATTCACATGCGTTTCTCTGAAAGAGAAGCAGTCTGTTCCCACACTTCAATTCACTGTGCGAAGTGAATGGAGTATTGCTTCACTCTCTAAATGCTCTCCTTTTAGAGAAAATCACTCTCTTTTGAAACTGCCTTAAGCGACTTACAAGCATTCACAAGAAACTCACATCTGTTTCTCTGAAAGAGAAGCAGTCTGTTCCAACACTTCAATTCACTGTGCGATTGAATGGAGTGTTGCTTCACTTTCTAAATGCTGTCCTTTCAGAGAAAAATCACTTTCCTTTGAAAGTGCCTTAAGTTACTTACATTCATTCACAAGAATCTCACATGCATTTTTCTGAAAGAGAAGCAGTCTGTTCCAACACTTCAATTCACTGTGCGAAGTGAATTGAGTGTTGCTTCACTTTCTATATGCTCTCCTTTTAGAGAAAATCACTCTCTTTTAAAACTGCTTAAGCTACTTACAAGCATTCACAAGAAACTCACATCTGTTTCTCTGAAAGAGAAGCAGTCTGTTCCAACACTTCAATTCACTGTGCGAAGTGAATGGAGTGTTGCTACACTTTCTAAATGCTGTCCTTTCAAAGAAAATCACTGTCCTTGGAATGTGCCTTAAGCTACTTACAAGCATTCAACAGAAATTCACATGCATTTTTCTGAAAGAGAAGCAGTCTGTTCCAACACTTCAATTCACTGTGCAAAGTGAATGGTGTGTTGCTTCACTTTCTAAATGCTGTCCTTTCAGAGAAAATCACTTTCCTTTGAAAGTGCCTTAAGCTACTTACAAGCATTCACAAGAAACTCACATGCATTTTTCTGAAAGAGAAGCAGTCTGTTCCAACACTTCAATTCACTTTGCGAAGTGAATGTAGTGTTGCTTCACTCTCTAAATGCTGTCCTTTCAGAGAAAATCACTTTCCTTTGAAAGTGCCTTAAGCTAATTACAAGCATTCAACAGAAATTCACATGCATTTCTCTGAAAGAGAAGCAGTCTGTTCCAACACTTCAATTCACTGTGCAAAGTGAATGGAGTGTTGCTTCACTTTCTAAATGCTGTCCTTTCAGAGAAAATCACTTTCCTTTGAAAGTGCCTTAAGCTACTTACAAGCATTCAACAGAAATTCTCATGCGTTTCTCTGAAAGAGAAGCAGTCTGTTCCAACACTTCAATTCACTGTGAGAAGTGAATGGAGTGTTGCTTCACTTTCTAAATGCTGTCCTTTTAGAGAAAATCACTTTCCTTTGAAAGTGCGTTAAGCTACTTGCAAGCATTCAACAGAAATTCACATGCGTTTCTCTGAAAGAGAAGCAGTCTGTTCCAACACTTCAATTCACTGTGAGAAGTGATTGGAGTGTTGCTTCACTTTCTAAATGCTGTCCTTACAGAGAAAATCACTTTCCTTTGAAACTGCCTTAAGCTACTTACAAGCATTCAAGAGAAATTCACATGCGTTTCTCTGAAAGAGAAGCAGTCTGTTCCAACACTTCACTTCACTGTGCGAAGTGAATGGAGTGTTCCTTCACATTCTAAATGCTGTAGTTTCAGAGAAAATCACTTTCCTTTGAAAGTGTCTTAAGCTACTTACTAGCAATCACGGGAAAACAAATGTGTTTCTACGAAAGAGAAGCTGTCTGTTCCAACACTTCAATTCACTGTGCGAAGTGAAAGGAGTGTTGCTTCACTTTCTAAATGCTGTCCTTTCAGAGAAAATCACTTTCCTTTGAAAGTGCCTTAAGCTACTTACAAGCATTCAACAGAAATTCACATGCGTTTCTCTGAAAGAGAAGCACTCTGTTCCAACACTTCAATTCACTGTGCGAAGTGAATGGAGTGTTTCTTCACTTTCTAAATGCTGTCCTTTCAGAGAAAATCACTTTCCTTTGAAAGTGCCTTAAGCTACTTACAAGTATTCACAAGAAACTCACATGCATTTTTCTGAAAGAGAAGCAGTCTGTTCCAACACTTCAATTTACTGTTCGAGGTGAATGGAGTGTTGCTTCACTTTCTAAATGCTGTCCTTTCAGAGAAAATCACTTTCCTTTGAAAGTGCCTTAAGCTACTTACAAGCATTTAACAGAAATTCACATGCGTTTCTCTGAAAGAGAAGCAGTCTGTTCCAACACTTCAATTCACTGTGCGAAGTGAATGGAGTGTTGCTTCACTTACTAAATGCTGTTTTTTCAGAGAAAATCGCTTTCCTTTGAAAGTGCCTTAAGCTACTTACAAGCATTTAACAGAAATTCACATGCGTTTCTCTGAAAGAGGAGCAGTCTGTTCCAACACTTCAATTCACTGTGCGAAGTGAATGGAGTGTTGCTTCACTTTCTATATGCTCTCCTTTTAGAGAAAATCACTCTCTTTTGAAACTGCCTTAAGCTACTTACAAGCATTCACAAGAAACTCACATCTGTTTCTCTGAAAGAGAAGCAGTCTGTTCCAACACTTCAATTCACTGTGCGAAGTGAATGAAGTGTTGCTTCACTTTCTAAATGCTGTCCTTTCAGAGAAAATCACTTTCCTTTGAATGTGCCTTAAGTTACTTACAAGCATTCAACAGAAATTCACATGCGTTTCTCTGAAAGAGAAGCAGTCTGTTCCAACACTTCAATTCACTGTGCGAAATGAATGGAGTGTTGCTTCACTTTCTATATGCTCTCCTTTTAGAGAAAATCACTCTCTTTTGAAACTGCCTTAAGCGACTTACAAGCATTAACAAGAAACTCACATCTTTTTCTCTGAAAGAGAAGCAGTCTGTTCCAACACTTCAATTCACTGTGCGAAGTGAATGGAGTGTTCCTTCACATTCTAAATGCTGTAGTTTCAGAGAAAATCACTTTCCTTTGAAAGTGTCTTAAGCTACTTACAAGCATTCACAGGAAACTCAAATGTGTTTCTGTGAAAGAGAAGCTGTTTGTTCCATCACTTCAATTCACTGTGAGAAGTGAATGGAGTGTTGCTTCACTTTCTAAATGCTGTCCTTTCAGAGAAAATCACTTTCCTTTGAAAGTGCCTTAAGCTAATTACAAGCATTCAACAGAAATTCACATGCGTTTCTCTGAAAGAGAAGCAGTCTGTTCCAACACTTCAATACACTGTGCAAAGTGAATGGGGTGTTGCTTCACTTTCTAAATGCTGTCCTTTCAGAGAAAATCACTTTCCTTTGAAAGTGCCTTAAGCTACTTACAAGCATTCAACAGAAATTCACATGCGTTTCTCTGAAAGAGAAGCACTCTGTTCCAACACTTCAATTCACTGTGCGAAGTGAATGGAGTGTTCCTTCACATTCTAAATGCTGTAGTTTCAGAGAAAATCACTTTCCTTTGAAAGTGTCTTAAGCTACTTACAAGCATTCATAGCAAACTCTAATGTGTTTCTATGAAAGAGAAGCTGTCTGTTCCAACACTTCAATTCACTGTGCGAAGTGAATGGAGTGTTGCTTCACTTTCTAAATACTGTCCTTTCCTAGAAAATCACTTTCCTTTGAAAGTGCCTTAAGCTACTTACAAGCATTCAACAGAAATTCACTTGCGTTTCTCTGAAAGAGAAGTAGTCTGTTCCAACACTTCAATTCACTTTGAAAAGGGAATGGAGTGTTGCTTCACTTTCTAAATGCTGTCCTTTCAGAGAAAATCACTTTCCTTTGAAAGTGCCTTAAGCTAATTACAAGCATTCAACAGAAATTCACATGCGTTTCTCTGAAAGACAGGCAGTCTCTTCCAACACTTCAATTCACTTTGCAAAGTGAATGGAGGGTTGCTTCACTTTCTAAATGCTGTCCTTTCAGAGAAAATCACTTTCCTTTGAAAGTGCGTTAAGCTAATTACAAGCATTCAACAGAAATTCACATGCGTTTCTCTGAAAGAGAAGCAGTCTGTTCCAACACTTCAGTTCACTGTGAGAAGTGAATGGAGTGTTGCTTCACTTTCTAAATGCTGTCCTTTCAGAGAAATTCACTTTCCTTTGAAACTGCCTTAAGCGACTTAGAAGCATTCACAAGAGACTCACATCTTTTTCTCTGAAAGAGAAGCAGTCTGTTCCAACACTTCAATTCACTGTGCGAAGTGAATGGAGTGTTCCTTCACATTCTAAATGCTGTAGTTTCAGAGAAAATCACTTTCCTTTGAAAGTGTCTTAAGCTACTTACAAGCATTCACGGGAAACTCAAATGTGTTTCTCTGAAAGAGAAGCAGTCTGTTCCAACACTTCAATTCACTGTGCGAATTGAATGGAGTGTTGCTTCACTTTCTAAATGCTGTCCTTTCAGAGAAAATCACTTTCCTTTGAAAGTGCCTTAAGCTACTTACAAGCATTCACAAGAAACTCACAGGCATTTTTCTGAAAGAGAAGCAGTCTGTTCCAACACTTCAATTCACTGTGCGAAGTGAATGGAGTTTTGCTTCACTTTCTAAATGCTGTCCTTTCAGAGAAAATCACTTTCCTTTGAAAGTGCCTTAAGCTACTTACAAGCATTCAACAGAAATTCACATGCATTTCTCTGAAAGAGAAGCAGTCTGTTCCAACACTTCAATTCACTGTGCGAAATGAATGGAGTGTTGCTTCACTTTCTATATGCTCACATTTTAGAGAAAATCACTCTCTTTTGAACCTGCCTTAAGCTACTTACAAGCATTCACAAGAAACTCACATTTGTTTCTCTGAAAGAGAAGCAGTCTGTTCCAACACTTCAATTCACTGTGCGAAGTAAATGGAGAGTTCCTTCACATTCTAAATGCTGTAGTTTCAGAGAAAATCACTTTCCTTTGAAAGTGCCTTAAGCTACTTACAAACATTTAACAGAAATTCACATGCCTTTCTCTGAAAGAGAAGCAGTCTGTTCCAACACTTCAATTCACTGTGCGAAGTGAATGGAGTGTTGCTTCACTTTCTATATGCTCTCCTTTTAGAGAAAATCACTCTCTTTTGAAACTGCCTTAAGCTACTTACAAGCATTCACAAAAAACTCACATCTGTTTCTCTGAAAGAGAAGCAGTCTGCTCCAACACTTCAATTCACTGTGCAAAGTGAATGGAGTATTGCTTCACTTTCTAAATGCTCTCCTTTTAGAGAAAATCACTCTCCTTTGAAACTGCCTTAAGCTACTTACAAGCATTCACAAGAAACTCACATCTGTTTCTCTGAAAGACAAGCAGTCTGTTCCAACACTTCAATTCACTGTGAGAAGTGAATGGAGTGTTGCTTCACTTTCTAAATGCCGTCCTTTCAGAGAAAATCACTTTCCTTTGAAAGTGCCTTAAGCTACTTACAAGCATTCAACAGAAATTGACATGCGTATCTCTGAAAGAGAAGCAGTCTGTTCCAACACTTCAATTCACTGTGAGAAGTGATTGGAGTGTTGCTTCACTTTCTAAATGCTGTCCTTACAGAGAAAATCACTTTCCTTTGAACGTGCCTTAAGCTACTTACAAGCATTCAACAGAAATTCACATGCGTTTCTCTGAAAGAGAAGCAGTCTGTTCCAACACTTCAATTCACTGTGCGAAGTGAATGGAGTGTTGCTTCACTTTCTAAATGCTGTCCTTTCAGAGAAATTCACTTTCTTTGAAACTGCCTTAAGCGACTTAGAAGCATTCACAAGAGACTCACATCTTTTTCTCTGAAAGAGAAGCAGTCTGTTCCAACACTTCAATTCACTGTGCGAAGTGAATGGAGTGTTGCTTCACTTTCTAAATGCTGTCCTTTCAGGGAAAATCACTTTCCTTTGAAAGTGCCTTAAGCTACTTACAAGCATTCAACAGAAATTCACATGCGTTTCTCTGAAAGAGAAGCACTCTGTTCCAACACTTCAATTCACTGTGCGAAGTGAATGGAGTGTTGCTTCACTTTCTAAATGCTGTCCTTTCAGAGAAAATCACTTTCCTTTGAAAGTGCCTTAAGCTACTTACAAGTATTCACAAGAAACTCACATGCATTTTTCTGAAAGAGAAGCAGTCTGTTCCAACACTTCAATTCACTGTGCGAGGTGAATGGAGTGTTGCTTCACTTTCTAAATGCTGTCCTTTCAGAGAAAATCACTTTCCTTTGAAAGTGCCTTAAGCTACTTACAAGCATTTAGCAGAAATTCACATGCGTTTCTCTGAAAGAGAAGCAGTCTGTTACAACACTTCAATTCACTGTGCGAAGTGAATGGAGTGTTGCTTCACTTTCTATATGCTCTCCTTTTAGAGAAAATCACTCGCTTTTGAAACTGCCTTAAGCTACTTACAAGCATTCACAAGAAAATCACATCTGTTTCTCTGAAAGAGAAGCAGTCCGTTAGAACACTTCAGTTCACTGTGCGAAGTGAATGGAGTGTTGCTTCACTTTCTAAATGCTGTCCTTTCAGAGAAAATCACTTTCCTTTGAAGGTGCCTTAAGCTACTTACAAGCATTCAACAGAAATTCACATGCATTTCTCTGAAAGAAAAGCAGTCTGTTCCAACACTTCAATTCACTGTGCGAAGTGAATGGAGTGTTGCTTCACTTTCTATATGCTCTCCTTTTAGAGCAAATCACTCTCTTTTGAAACTGCCTTAAGCAACTTACGAGCATTAACAAGAAACTCACATCTTTTTCTCTGAAAGAGAAGCAGTCTGTTCCAACACTTCAATTCACTGTGCGAAGTGAATGGAGTGTTCCTTCACATTCTAAATGCTGTAGTTTCAGAAAAAATCACTTTCCTTTGAAAGTGTCTTAAGCTACTTACAAGCATTCACAGGAAACTCAAATGTGTTTCTGTGAAAGAGAAGCTGTCTGTTCCATCACTTCAATTCACTGTGAGAAGTGAATGGAGTGTTGCTTCACTTTCTAAATGCTGTCCTTTCAGAGAAAATCACTTTCCTTTGAAAGTGCCTTAAGCTACTTGCAAGCATTCAAGAGAAACTCACATGCATTTTTCTGAAAGAGAAGCAGTCTGTTCCAACACTTCAATTCACTGTGCGAAGTGAATGGAGTGTTGCTTCACTTTCTAAATGCTGTCCTTTCAGAGAAAAGCACTTTCCTTTGAAAGTGCCTTAAGCTACTTACAAGCATTTAACAGAAATTAACATGCGTTTCTCTGAAAGAGAAGCCGTCTGTTCCAACACTTCAATTCACTGTGCGAAGTGAATGGAGTGTTGCTTCACTTTCTATATGCTCTCCTTTTTGAGAAAAAAATCACTCTCTTTTGAAACTGCCTTAAGCTGCTTACAAGCATTCACAAGAAAATCACATCTGTTTCTCTGAAAGAGAAGCAGTCTGTTCCAACACTTCAATTCACTGTGCAAAGTGAATGGAGTGTTGCTTCACTTTCTAAATGCTGTCCTTTCAGAGAAAATCACTTTCCTTGGAATGTGCCTTAAGCTACTTTCAAGCATTCAACAGAAATTCACATACATTTTTCTGAAAGAGAAGCAGTCTGTTCCAACACTTCAATTCACTGTGCAAAGTGAATGGTGTGTTGCTTCACTTTCTAAATGCTATCCTTTCAGAGAAAATCACTTTCCTTTGAAAGTGCCTTAAGCTACTTACAAGCATTCACAAGAAACTCACATGCATTTTTCTGAAAGAGAAGCAGTCTGTTCCAACACTTCAATTCATTTTGCGAAGTGAATGTAGTGTTGCTTCACTCTCTAAATGCTGTCCTTTCAGAGAAAATCACTTTCCTTTGAAAGTGCCTTAAGCTAATTACAAGCATTCAACAGAAATTCACATGCGTTTCTCTGAAAGAGAAGCAGTCTGTTCCAACACTTCAATTCACTGTGCAAAGTGAATGGAGTGTTGCTTCACTTTCTAAATGCTGTCCTTTCAGAGAAAATCACTTTCCTTTGAAAGTGCCTTAAGCTACTTACAAGCATTCAACAGAAATTCTCATGCGTTTCTCTGAAAGAGAAGCAGTCTGTTCCAACACTTCAATTCACTGTGCAAAGTGAATGGAGTGTTGCTTCACTTTCTAAATGCTGTCCTTTCAGAGAAAATCACTTTCCTTTGAAAGTGCCTTAAGCTACTTACAAGCATTCAACAGAAATTGACATGCGTTTCTCTGAAAGAGAAGCAGTCTGTTCCAACACTTCAATACACTGTGAGAAGTGATTGGAGTGTTGCTTCACTTTCTAAATGCTGTCCTTACAGAGAAAATCACTTTCCTTTGAACGTGCCTTAAGCTACTTACAAGCATTCAACAGAAATTCACATGCGTTTCTCTGAAAGAGAAGCAGTCTGTTCCAACACTTCAATTCACTGTGAGAAGTGAATGGAGTGTTGCTTCACTTTCTAAATGCTGTCCTTTCAGAGAAATTCACTTTCCTTTGAAACTGCCTTAAGCGACTTAGAAGCATTCACAAGAGACTCACATCTTTTTCTCTGAAAGAGAAGCAGTCTGTTCCAACACTTCAATTTACTGTGCGAAGTGAATGGAGTGTTCCTTCACATTCTAAATGCTGTAGCTTCAGAGAAAATCACTTTCCTTTGAAAGTGTCTTAAACTACTTACTAGCAATCACGGGAAAACAATTGTGTTTCTACGAAAGAGAAGCTGTCTGTTCCAACACTTCAATTCACTGTGCGAAGTGAATGGAGTGTTGCTTCACTTTCTAAATGCTGTCCTTTCAGAGAAAATCACTTTCCTTTGAAAGTGCCTTAAGCTACTTACAAGCATTCAACAGAAATTCACATGCGTTTCTCTGAAAGAGAAGCACTCTATTCCAACACTTCAATTCACTGTGCGAAGTGAATGGAGTGTTGCTTCACTTTCTAAATGCTGTCCTTTCAGAGAAAATCACTTTCCTTTGAAAGTGCCTTAAGCTACTTACAAGTATTCACAAGAAACTCACATGCATTTTTCTGAAAGAGAAGCAGTCTGTTCCAACACTTCAATTCACTGTGCGAGGTGAATGGAGTGTTGCTTCACTTTCTAAATGCTGTCCTATCAGAGAAAATCACTTTCCTTTGAAAGTGTCTTAAGCTACTTACAAGCATTTAGCAGAAATTCACATGCGTTTCTCTGAAAGAGAAGCAGTCTGTTACAACACTTCAATTCACTGTGCGAAGTGAATGGAGTGTTGCTTCACTTTCTATATGCTCTCCTTTTAGAGAAAATCACTCGCTTTTGAAATTGCCTTAAGCTACTTACAAGCATTCACAAGAAAATCACATCTGTTTCTCTGAAAGAGAAGCAGTCCGTTAGAACACTTCAATTCACTGTGCGAAGTGAATGGAGTGTTGCTTCACTTTCTATATGCTCTCCTTTTAGAGAAAATCACTCTCTTTTGAAACTGCCTTAAGCTACTTACAAGCATTCACAAGAAACTCACATCTGTTTCTCTGAAAGAGAAGCAGTCTGTTCCAACACTTCAGTTCACTGTGCGAAGTGAATGGAGTGTTGCTTCACTTTCTAAATGCTGTCCTTTCAGAGAAAATCACTTTCCTTTGAAGGTGCCTTAAGCTACTTACAAGCATTCAACAGAAATTCACATGCATTTCTCTGAAAGAAAAGCAGTCTGTTCCAACACTTCAATTCACTGTGCGAAGTGAATGGAGTGTTGCTTCACTTTCTATATGCTCTCCTTTTAGAGAATATCACTCTCTTTTGAAACTGCCTTAAGCGACTTACGAGCATTAACAAGAAACTCACATCTTTTTCTCTGAAAGAGAAGCAGTCTGTTCCAACACTTCAATTCACTGTGCGAAGTGAATGGAGTGTTCCTTCACATTCTAAATGCTGTAGTTTCAGAAAAAATCACTTTCCTTTGAAAGTGTCTTAAGCTACTTACAAGCATTCACAGGAAACTTAAATGTGTTTCTGTGAAAGAGAAGCTCTCTGTTCCATCACTTTAATTCACTGTGAGAAGAGAATGGAGTGTTGCTTCACTTTCTAAATGCTGTCCTTTCAGAGAAAATCACTTTCCTTTGAAAGTGCCTTAAGCTACTTACAAGCATTTAACAGAAATTCACATGCGTTTCTCTGAAAGAGAAGCAGTCTGTTCCCACACTTCAATTCACTGTGCGAAGTGAATTGAGTGTTGCTTCACTTTCTATATGCTCTCCTTTTAGAGAAAATCACTCTCTTTTGAAACTGCCTTAAGCTACTTACAAGCATTCACAAGAAACTCACATCTGTTTCTCTGAAAGAGAAGCAGTCTGTTCCAACACTTCAGTTCACTGTGCGAAGTGAATGGAGTGTTGCTTCACTTTCTAAATGCTGTCCTTTCAGAGAAAATCACTTTCCTTTGAAAGTGCCTTAAGCTACTTACAAGCATTCACAAGAAACTCACATGCATTTTTCTGAAAGAGAAGCAGTCTGTTCCAACACTTCAATTCACTTTGCGAAGTGAATGTAGTGTTGCTTCACTCTCTAAATGCTGTCCTTTCAGAGAAAATCACTTTCCTTTGAAAGTGCCTTAAGCTAATTACAAGCATTCAACAGAAATTCACATGCGTTTCTCTGAAAGAGAAGCAGTCTGTTCCAACACTTCAATTCACTGTGCGAAGTGAATGGAGTGTTGCTTCACTTTCTAAATGCTGTCCTTTCAGAGAAAATCACTTTCCTTTGAAAGTGCCTTAAGCTACTTACAAGCATTCAACAGAAATTCTCATACGTTTCTCTGAAAGAGAAGCAGTCTGTTCCAACACTTCAATTCACTGTGAGAAGTGAATGGAGTGTTGCTTCACTTTCTAAATGCTGTCCTTTCAGAGAAAATCACTTTCCTTTGAAAGTGCCTTAAGCTACTTACAAGCATTTAACAGAAATTCACATGCGTTTCTCTGAAAGAGAAGCCGTCTGTTCCAACACTTCAATTCACTGTGCGAAGTGAATGGAGTGTTGCTTCACTTTCTATATGCTCTCCTTTTTGAGAAAAAAATCACTCTCTTTTGAAACTGCCTTAAGCTGCTTACAAGCATTCACAAGAAAATCACATCTGTTTCTCTGAAAGAGAAGCAGTCTGTTTCAACACTTCAATTCACTGTGCGAAGTGAATGGAGTGTTGCTTCACTTTCTATATGCTCTCCTTTTTGAGAAAAAAATCACTCTCTTTTGAAACTGCCTTAAGCGACTTAGAAGCATTCACAAGAGACTCACATCTTTTTCTCTGAAAGAGAAGCAGTCTGTTCCAACACTTCAATTCACTGTGCGAAGTGAATGGAGTGTTCCTTCACATTCTAAATGCTGTAGTTTCAGAGAAAATCACTTTCCTTTGAAAGTGTCTTAAGCTACTTTCTAGCAATCACGGGAAAACAAATGTGTCTCTACGAAAGAGAAGCTGTCTGTTCTAACACTTCAATTCACTGTGCGAAGTGAATGGAGTGTTGCTTCACTTTCTAAATGCTGTCCTTTCAGAGAAAATCACTTTCCTTTGAAAGTGCCTTAAGCTACTTACAAGCATTCAACAGAAATTCACATGCGTTTCTCTGAAAGAGAAGCACTCTGTTCCAACACTTCAATTCACTGTGCGAAGTGAATGGAGTGTTGCTTCACTTTCTAAATGCTGTCCTTTCAGAGAAAATCACTTTCCTTTGAAAGTGCCTTAAGCTACTTACAAGCATTCACAAGAAACTCACATGCATTTTTCTGAAAGAGAAGCAGTCTGTTCCAACACTTCAATTCACTTTGCGAAGTGAATGTAGTGTTGCTTCACTCTCTCAATGCTGTCCTTTCAGAGAAAATCACTTTCCTTTGAAAGTGCCTTAAGCTACTTACAAGCATTCACAAGAAACTCACATGCATTTTTCTGAAAGAGAAGCAGTCTGTTCCAACACTTCAATTCACTTTGCGAAGTGAATGTAGTGTTGCTTCACTCTCTAAATGCTGTCCTTTCAGAGAAAATCACTTTCCTTTGAAAGTGCCTTAAGCTAATTTCAAGCATTCAACAGAAATTCACATGCGTTTCTCTGAAAGAGAAGCAGTCTGTTCCAACACTTCAATTCACTGTGCGAAGTGAATGGAGTGTTGCTTCACTTTCTAAATGCTGTCCTTTCAGAGAAAATCACTTTCCTTTGAAAGTGCCTTAAGCTACTTACAAGCATTCAACAGAAATTCTCATACGTTTCTCTGAAAGAGAAGCAGTCTGTTCCAACACTTCAATTCACTGTGAGAAGTGAATGGAGTGTTGCTTCACTTTCTAAATGCTGTCCTTTCAGAGAAAATCACTTTCCTTTGAAAGTGCCTTAAGCTACTTACAAGCATTTAACAGAAATTCACATGCGTTTCTCTGAAAGAGAAGCCGTCTGTTCCAACACTTCAATTCACTGTGCGAAGTGAATGGAGTGTTGCTTCACTTTCTATATGCTCTCCTTTTTGAGAAAAAAATCACTCTCTTTTGAAACTGCCTTAAGCTGCTTACAAGCATTCACAAGAAAATCACATCTGTTTCTCTGAAAGAGAAGCAGTCTGTTTCAACACTTCAATTCACTGTGCGAAGTGAATGGAGTGTTGCTTCACTTTCTAAATGCTGTCCTTTCAGAGAAAATCACTGTCCTTGGAATGTGCCTTAAGCTACTTACAAGCATTCAACAGAAATTCACATGCATTTTTCTGAAAGAGAAGCAGTCTGTTCCAACACTTCAATTCACTGTGCAAAGTGAATGTAGTGTTGCTTCACTCTCTAAATGCTGTCCTTTCAGAGAAAATCACTTTCCTTTGAAACTGCCTTAAGCTAATTACAAGCATTCAACAGAAATTCACATGCGTTTCTCTGAAAGAGAAGCAGTCTGTTCCAACACTTCAATTCACTGTGCGAAGTGAATGGAGTGTTGCTTCACTTTCTAAATGCTGTCCTTTCAGAGAAAATCACTTTCCTTTGAAAGTGCCTTAAGCTACTTACAAGCATTCAACAGAAATTCTCATACGTTTCTCTGAAAGAGAAGCAGTCTGTTCCAACACTTCAATTCACTGTGAGAAGTGAATGGAGTGTTGCTTCACTTTCTAAATGCTGTCCTTTCAGAGAAAATCACTTTCCTTTGAAAGTGCCTTAAGCTACTTACAAGCATTCACAAGAAACCTACATGCATTTTTCTGAAAGAGAAGCAGTCTGTTCCAACACTTCAATTCACTTTGCGAAGTGAATGTAGTGTTGCTTCACTCTCTAAATGCTGTCCTTTCAGAGAAAATCACTTTCCTTTGAAAGTGCCTTAAGCTAATTACAAGCATTCAACAGAAATTCACATGCGTTTCTCTGAAAGAGAAGCAGTCTGTTCCAACACTTCAATTCACTGTGCGAAGTGAATGGAGTGTTGCTTCACTTTCTAAATGCTGTCCTTTCAGAGAAAATCACTTTCCTTTGAAAGTGCCTTAAGCTACTTACAAGCATTTAACAGAAATTCTCATACGTTTCTCTGAAAGAGAAGCAGTCTGTTCCAACACTTCAATTCACTGTGAGAAGTGAATGGAGTGTTGCTTCACTTTCTAAATGCTGTCCTTTCAGTGAAAATCACTTTCCTTTGAAAGTGCCTTAAGCTACTTACAAGCATTCAACAGAAATTCACATGCGTTTCTCTGAAAGAGAAGCAGTCTGTTCCAACACTTCAATTCACTGTGAGAAGTGATTGGAGTGTTGCTTCACTTTCTAAATGCTGTCCTTACAGAGAAAATCACTTTCCTTTGAAACTGCCTTAAGCTACTTACAAGCATTCAACAGAAATTCACATGCGTTTTTCTGAAAGAGAAGCAGTCTGTTCCAACACTTCAATTCACTGTGCGAAGTGAATGGAGTGTTGCTTCACTTTCTAAATGCTGTCCTTTCAGAGAAATTCACTTTCCTTTGAAACTGCCTTAAGCGACTTAGAAGCATTCACAAGAGACTCACATCTTTTTCTCTGAAAGAGAAGCAGTCTGTTCCAACACTTCAATTCACTGTGCGAAGTGAATGGAGTGTTCCTTCACATTCTAAATGCTGTAGTTTCAGAGAAAATCACTTTCCTTTGAAAGTGTCTTAAGCTACTTACTAGCAATCACGGGAAAACAAATGTGTTCCTACGAAAGAGAAGCTGTCTGTTCCAACACTTCAATTCACTGTGCGAAGTGAATGGAGTGTTGCTTCACTTTCTAAATGCTGTCCTTTCAGAGAAAATCACTTTCCTTTGAAAGTGCCTTAAGCTACTTACAAGCATTCAACAGAAATTCACATGAGTTTCTCTGAAAGAGAAGCACTCTGTTCCAACACTTCAATTCACTGTGCGAAGTGAATGGAGTGTTGCTTCACTTTCTAAATGCTGTCCTTTCAGAGAAAATCACTTTCCTTTGAAAGTGCCTTAAGCTACTTACAAGCATTCAACAGAAATTCTCATACGTTTCTCTGAAAGAGAAGCAGTCTGTTCCAACACTTCAATTCACTGTGAGAAGTGAATGGAGTGTTGCTTCACTTTCTAAATGCTGTCCTTTCAGAGAAAATCACTTTCCTTTGAAAGTGCCTTAAGCTACTTACAAGTATTCACAAGAAACTCACATGCATTTTTCTGAATGAGAAGCAGTCTGTTAAAACACTTCAATTCACTGTGCGAGGTGAATGGAGTGTTGCTTCACTTTCTAAATGCTGTCCTTTCAGAGAAAATCACTTTCCTTTGAAAGTGCCTTAAGCTACTTACAAGCATTCAACAGAAATTCTCATACGTTTCTCTGAAAGAGAAGCAGTCTGTTCCAACACTTCAATTCACTGTGAGAAGTGAATGGAGTGTTGCTTCACTTTCTAAATGCTGTCCTTTCAGAGAAAATCACTTTCCTTTGAAAGTGCCTTAAGCTACTTACAAGCATTCAACAGAAATTCACATGCGTTTCTCTGAAAGAGAAGCAGTCTGTTCCAACACTTCAATTCACTGTGAGAAGTGATTGGAGTGTTGCTTCACTTTCTAAATGCTGTCCTTACAGAGAAAATCACTTTCCTTTGAAACTGCCTTAAGCTACTTACAAGCATTCAACAGAAATTCACATGCGTTTCTCTGAAAGAGAAGCAGTCTGTTCCAACACTTCAATTCACTGTGCGAAGTGAATGGAGTGTTGCTTCACTTTCTAAATGCTGTCCTTTCAGAGAAATTCACTTTCCTTTGAAACTGCCTTAAGCGACTTAGAAGCATTCACAAGAGACTCACATCTTTCTCTCTGAAAGAGAAGCAGTCTGTTCCAACACTTCAATTCACTGTGCGAAGTGAATGGAGTGTTCCTTCACATTCTAAATGCTGTAGTTTCAGAGAAAATCACTTTCCTTTGAAAGTGTCTTAAGCTACTTACTAGCAATCACGGGAAAACAAATGTGTTTCTACGAAAGAGAAGCTGTCTGTTCCAACACTTCAATTCACTGTGCGAAGTGAATGGAGTGTTGCTTCACTTTCTAAATGCTGTCCTTTCAGAGAAAATCACTTTCCTTTGAAAGTGCCTTAAGCTACTTACAAGCATTCAACAGAAATTAACATGCGTTTCTCTGAAAGAGAAGCAGTCTGTTCCAACACTTCAATTCACTGTGCGAAGTGAATGGAGTGTTGCTTCACTTTCTAAATGCTGTCCTTTCAGAGAAAATCACTTTCCTTTGAAAGTGCCTTAAGCTACTTACAAGTATTCACAAGAAACTCACATGCATTTTTCTGAAAGAGAAGCAGTCTGATAAAACACTTCAATTCACTGTGCGAGGTGCATGGAGTGTTGCTTCACTTTCTAAATGCTGTCCTTTCAGAGAAAATCACTTTCCTTTGAAAGTGCCTTAAGCTACTTACAAGCATTTAACAGAAATTCACATGCGTTTCTCTGAAAGAGAAGCAGTCTGTTCCAACACTTCAATGAACTGTGCGAAGTGAATGGAGTGTTGCTTCACTTTCTATATGCTCTCCTTTTAGAGAAAATCACTCGCTTTTGAAACTGCCTTAAGCTACTTACAAGCATTCACAAGAAACTCACATCTGTTTCTCTGAAAGAGAAGCAGTCTGTTCCAACACTTCAATTCACTGTGCGAAGTGAATGGAGTGTTCCTTCACATTCTAAATGCCGTAGTTTCAGAGAAAATCACTTTCCTTTGAAAGTGTCTTAAGCTACTTACAAGCATTCACAGGAAACTCAAATGTGTTTCTGTGAAAGAGAAGCTGTTTGTTCCATCACTTCAATTCACTGTGAGAAGTGAATGGAGTGTTGCTTCACTTTCTAAATGCTGTCCTTTTAGAGAAAATCACTTTCCTTTGAAAGTGCTTTAAGCTACTTATAAGCATTCAACAGAAATTCACATGCGTTTCTCTGAAAGAGAAGCAGTCTGTTCCAACAATTCAGTTCACTGTGAGAAGTGAATGGAGTGTTGCTTAACTTTCTAAATGCTGTCCTTTCAGAGAAAATCACTTTCCTTTGAAAGTGCCTTAAGCTACTTACAAGCATTCAACAGAAATTCACATGCGTTTCTCTGAAAGAGAAGCAGTCTGTTCCAACACTTCAATTCACTGTGCGAAGTGAATGGAGTGTTGCTTCACTTTCTATATGCTCTCCTTTTAGAGAAAATCACTCTCTTTTGAAACTGCCTTAAGCTAGTTACAAGCATTCACAAGAAACTCACATCTGTTTCTCTGAAAGAGAAGCAGTCTGTTCCAACACTTCAATTCACTGTGCGAAGTGAATGGAGTGTTCCTTCACATTCTAAATGCTGTCCTTTCAGAGAAAAATCACTTTCCTTTGAAAGTGCCTTAAGCTATTGACATTCATTCACAAGAAACTCACATGCATTTTTCTGAAAGAGAAGCAGTCTGTTCCAACACTTCAATTCACTGTGTGAAGTGAGTGGAGTGTTGCGTCACTTTCTAAATGCTGTCCTTTTAGAGAAAATCACTCTCTTTTGAAACTGCCTAAAGCTACTTAGGAGCATTCACAGGAAACTCAAATGTGTTTCTATGAAAGAGAAGGAGTCTGTTCCAACACTTCAATTCACTGTGTGAAGTGAATGGAGTGTTCCTTCACATTCTAAATGCTGTAGTTTCAGAGAAAACCACTTTCCTTTGAAAGTGTCTTAAGCTACTTACAAGAATTCACAGGAAACTCAAATGTGTTTCTATGAAAGAAAAGCTGTCTATTCCAACACTTCAATTCACTGTGCGAAGTGAGTGGAGTGTTGCTTCACTTACTAAATGCGGTTTTTTCAGAGAAAATCACTTTCCTTTGAAAGTGCCTTAAGCTACTTACAAGCATTTAACAGAAATTCACATGCGTTTCTCTGAAAGAGAAGCAGTCTGTTCCAACACTTCAATTCACTGTAAGAAGTGATTGGAGTGTTGCTTCACTTTCTAAATGCTGTCCTTACAGAGAAAATCACTTTCCTTTGAAAGTGCCTTAAGCTACTTACAAGCAGTCAATAGAAATTCACATGCGTTTCTCTGAAATAGAAGCAGTCTGTTCTAACACTTCAATTCACTGTGCGAAGTGAATGGAGTGTTGCTTCACTTTCTATATGCTCTTCTTTTAGAGAAAATCACTCTCTGTTGAAACTGCCTTAAGCTACTTACAAGCATTCACAAGAAACTCACATCTGTTTCTCTGAAAGACAAGCAGTCTGTTCCAACACTTCAATTCACTGTGTGAAGTGAATGGTGTGTTGCTTCACTTTCTAAATGCTGTCCTTTCAGAGAAAATCACTTTCCTTTGAATGTGCCTTAAGCTACTTACAAGCATTCAACAGAAATTCACATGCATTTCTCTGAAAGAGAAGCAGTCTGTTCCAACACTTCAATTCACTGTGCAAAGTGAATGGTGTGTTGCTTCACTTTCTAAATGCTGTCCTTTCAGAGAAAATCACTTTCCTTTGAAAGTGCCTTAAGCTACTTACAAGCATTCACAAGAAACTCACATGCATTTTTCTGAAAGAGAAGCAGTCTGTTCCAACACTTCAATTCACTTTGCGAAGTGAATGTAGTGTTGCTTCACTCTCTAAATGCTGTCCTTTCAGAGAAAATCACTTTCCTTTGAAAGTGCCTTAAGCTAATTACAAGCATTCAACAGAAATTCACATGCGTTTCTCTGAAAGAGAAGCAGTCTGTTCCAACACTGATATTCACTGTGCGAAGTGAATGGAGTGTTGCTTCACTTTCTAAATGCTGTCCTTTCAGAGAAAATCACTTTCCTTTGAAAGTGCCTTAAGCTAATTACAAGCATTCAACAGAAATTCTCATACGTTTCTCTGAAAGAGAAGCAGTCTGTTCCAACACTTCAATTCACTGTGAGAAGTGAATGGAGTGTTCCTTCACTTTCTAAATGCTGTCCTTTCAGAGAAAATCACTTTCCTTTGAAAGTGCCTTAAGCTACTTACAAGCATTTAACAGAAATTCACATGCGTTTCTCTGAAAGAGAAGCCGTCTGTTCCAACACTTCAATTCACTGTGCGAAGTGAATGGAGTGTTGCTTCACTTTCTATATGCTCTCCTTTTTGAGAAAAAAATCACTCTCTTTTGAAACTGCCTTAAGCTGCTTACAAGCATTCACAAGAAAATCACATCTGTTTCTCTGAAAGAGAAGCAGTCTGTTTCAACACTTCAATTCACTGTGCGAAGTGAATGGAGTGTTGCTTCACTTTCTAAATGCTGTCCTTTCAGAGAAAATCACTGTCCTTGGAATGTGCCTTAAGCTACTTACAAGCATTCAACAGAAATTCACATGCATTTTTCTGAAAGAGAAGCAGTCTGTTCCAACACTTCAATTCACTGTGCAAAGTGAATGGTGTGTTGCTTCACTTTCTAAATGCTGTCCTTTCAGAGAAAATCACTTTCCTTTGAAAGTGCCTTAAGCTACTTACAAGCATTCACAAGAAACTCACATGCATTTTTCTGAAAGAGAAGCAGTCTGTTCCAACACTTCAATTCACTTTGCGAAGTGAATGTAGTGTTGCTTCACTCTCTAAATGCTGTCCTTTCAGAGAAAATCACTTTCCTTTGAAAGTGCCTTAAGCTAATTACAAGCATTCAACAGAAATTCACATGCGTTTCTCTGAAAGAGAAGCAGTCTGTTCCAACACTTCAATTCACTGTGCAAAGTGAATGGAGTGTTGCTTCACTTTCTAAATGCTGTCCTTTCAGAGAAAATCACTTTCCTTTGAAAGTGCCTTAAGCTACTTACAAGCATTTAACAGAAATTCTCATACGTTTCTCTGAAAGAGAAGCAGTCTGTTCCAACACTTCAATTCACTGTGAGAAGTGAATGGAGTGTTGCTTCACTTTCTAAATGCTGTCCTTTCAGTGAAAATCACTTTCCTTTGAAAGTGCCTTAAGCTACTTACAAGCATTCAACAGAAATTCACATGCGTTTCTCTGAAAGAGAAGCAGTCTGTTCCAACACTTCAATTCACGGTGAGAAGTGATTGGAGTGTTGCTTCACTTTCTAAATGCTGTCCTTTCAGAGAAAATCACTTTCCTTTGAAACTGCCTTAAGCTACTTACAAGCATTCAACAGAAATTCACATGCGTTTTTCTGAAAGAGAAGCAGTCTGTTCCAACACTTCAATTCACTGTGCGAAGTGAATGGAGTGTTGCTTCACTTTCTAAATGCTGTCCTTTCAGAGAAATTCACTTTCCTTTGAAACTGCCTTAAGCGACTTAGAAGCATTCACAAGAGACTCACATCTTTTTCTCTGAAAGAGAAGCAGTCTGTTCCAACACTTCAATTCACTGTGCGAAGTGAATGGAGTGTTCCTTCACATTCTAAATGCTGTAGTTTCAGAGAAAATCACTTTCCTTTCAAAGTGTCTTAAGCTACTTACTAGCAATCACGGGAAAACAAATGTGTTTCTACGAAAGAGAAGCTGTCTGTTCCAACACTTCAATTCACTGTGCGAAGTGAATGGATTGTTGCTTCACTTTCTAAATGCTGTCCTTTCAGAGAAAATCACTTTCCTTTGAAAGTGCCTTAAGCTACTTACAAGCATTCAACAGAAATTCACATGAGTTTCTCTGAAAGAGAAGCACTCTGTTCCAACACTTCAATTCACTGTGCGAAGTGAATGGAGTGTTGCTTCACTTTCTAAATGCTGTCCTTTCAGAGAAAATCACTTTCCTTTGAAAGTGCCTTAAGCTACTTACAAGCATTCAACAGAA
Source organism: Myodes glareolus (assembly GCF_982192425.1). Taxonomy (NCBI): domain Eukaryota; kingdom Metazoa; phylum Chordata; class Mammalia; order Rodentia; family Cricetidae; genus Myodes; species Myodes glareolus. The sequence goes on along the minus strand of NC_142048.1, from coordinate 633,175 downwards.
ATTCTCATACGTTTCTCTGAAAGAGAAGCAGTCTGTTCCAACACTTCAATTCACTGTGAGAAGTGAATGGAGTGTTGCTTCACTTTCTAAATGCTGTCCTTTCAGAGAAAATCACTTTCCTTTGAAAGTGCCTTAAGCTACTTACAAGTATTCACAAGAAACTCACATGCATTTTTCTGAAAGAGAAGCAGTCTGTTAAAACACTTCAATTCACTGTGCGAGGTGAATGGAATGTTGCTTCACTTTCTAAATGCTGTCCTTTCAGAGAAAATCACTTTCCTTTGAAAGTGCCTTAAGCTACTTACAAGCATTCAACAGAAATTCTCATACGTTTCTCTGAAAGAGAAGCAGTCTGTTCCAACACTTCAATTCACTGTGAGAAGTGAATGGAGTGTTGCTTCACTTTCTAAATGCTGTCCTTTCAGAGAAAATCACTTTCCTTTGAAAGTGCCTTAAGCTACTTACAAGCATTCAACAGAAATTCACATGCGTTTCTCTGAAAGAGAAGCAGTCTGTTCCAACACTTCAATTCACTGTGAGAAGTGATTGGAGTGTTGCTTCACTTTCTAAATGCTGTCCTTACAGAGAAAATCACTTTCCTTTGAAACTGCCTTAAGCTACTTACAAGCATTCAACAGAAATTCACATGCGTTTCTCTGAAAGAGAAGCAGTCTGTTCCAACACTTCAATTCACTGTGCGAAGTGAATGGAGTGTTGCTTCACTTTCTAAATGCTGTCCTTTCAGAGAAATTCACTTTCCTTTGAAACTGCCTTAAGCGACTTAGAAGCATTCACAAGAGACTCACATCTTTCTCTCTGAAAGAGAAGCAGTCTGTTCCAACACTTCAATTCACTGTGCGAAGTGAATGGAGTGTTCCTTCACATTCTAAATGCTGTAGTTTCAGAGAAAATCACTTTCCTTTGAAAGTGTCTTAAGCTACTTACTAGCAATCACGGGAAAACAAATGTGTTTCTACGAAAGAGAAGCTGTCTGTTCCAACACTTCAATTCACTGTGCGAAGTGAATGGAGTGTTGCTTCACTTTCTATATGCTCTCCTTTTAGAGAAAATCACTCTCTTTTGAAACTGCCTTAAGCTAGTTACAAGCATTCACAAGAAACTCACATCTGTTTCTCTGAAAGAGAAGCAGTCTGTTCCAACACTTCAATTCACTGTGCGAAGTGAATGGAGTGTTCCTTCACATTCTAAATGCTGTCCTTTCAGAGAAAAATCACTTTCCTTTGAAAGTGCCTTAAGCTATTGACATTCATTCACAAGAAACTCACATGCATTTTTCTGAAAGAGAAGCAGTCTGTTCCAACACTTCAATTCACTGTGTGAAGTGAGTGGAGTGTTGCGTCACTTTCTAAATGCTGTCCTTTTAGAGAAAATCACTCTCTTTTGAAACTGCCTAAAGCTACTTAGGAGCGTTCACAGGAAACTCAAATGTGTTTCTATGAAAGAGAAGGAGTCTGTTCCAACACTTCAATTCACTGTGTGAAGTGAATGGAGTGTTCCTTCACATTCTAAATGCTGTAGTTTCAGAGAAAACCACTTTCCTTTGAAAGTGTCTTAAGCTACTTACAAGAATTCACAGGAAACTCAAATGTGTTTCTATGAAAGAGAAGCTGTCTATTCCAACACTTCAATTCACTGTGCGAAGTGAGTGGAGTGTTGCTTCACTTACTAAATGCGGTTTTTTCAGAGAAAATCACTTTCCTTTGAAAGTGCCTTAAGCTACTTACAAGCATTTAACAGAAATTCACATGCGTTTCTCTGAAAGAGAAGCAGTCTGTTCCAACACTTCAATTCACTGTAAGAAGTGATTGGAGTGTTGCTTCACTTTCTAAATGCTGTCCTTACAGAGAAAATCACTTTCCTTTGAAAGTGCCTTAAGCTACTTACAAGCAGTCAATAGAAATTCACATGCGTTTCTCTGAAATAGAAGCAGTCTGTTCTAACACTTCAATTCACTGTGCGAAGTGAATGGAGTGTTGCTTCACTTTCTATATGCTCTTCTTTTAGAGAAAATCACTCTCTGTTGAAACTGCCTTAAGCTACTTACAAGCATTCACAAGAAACTCACATCTGTTTCTCTGAAAGACAAGCAGTCTGTTCCAACACTTCAATTCACTGTGTGAAGTGAATGGTGTGTTGCTTCACTTTCTAAATGCTGTCCTTTCAGAGAAAATCACTTTCCTTTGAATGTGCCTTAAGCTACTTACAAGCATTCAACAGAAATTCACATGCATTTCTCTGAAAGAGAAGCAGTCTGTTCCAACACTTCAATTCACTGTGCAAAGTGAATGGTGTGTTGCTTCACTTTCTAAATGCTGTCCTTTCAGAGAAAATCACTTTCCTTTGAAAGTGCCTTAAGCTACTTACAAGCATTCACAAGAAACTCACATGCATTTTTCTGAAAGAGAAGCAGTCTGTTCCAACACTTCAATTCACTTTGCGAAGTGAATGTAGTGTTGCTTCACTCTCTAAATGCTGTCCTTTCAGAGAAAATCACTTTCCTTTGAAAGTGCCTTAAGCTAATTACAAGCATTCAACAGAAATTCACATGCGTTTCTCTGAAAGAGAAGCAGTCTGTTCCAACACTGATATTCACTGTGCGAAGTGAATGGAGTGTTGCTTCACTTTCTAAATGCTGTCCTTTCAGAGAAAATCACTTTCCTTTGAAAGTGCCTTAAGCTAATTACAAGCATTCAACAGAAATTCTCATACGTTTCTCTGAAAGAGAAGCAGTCTGTTCCAACACTTCAATTCACTGTGAGAAGTGAATGGAGTGTTCCTTCACTTTCTAAATGCTGTCCTTTCAGAGAAAATCACTTTCCTTTGAAAGTGCCTTAAGCTACTTACAAGCATTTAACAGAAATTCACATGCGTTTCTCTGAAAGAGAAGCCGTCTGTTCCAACACTTCAATTCACTGTGCGAAGTGAATGGAGTGTTGCTTCACTTTCTATATGCTCTCCTTTTTGAGAAAAAAATCACTCTCTTTTGAAACTGCCTTAAGCTGCTTACAAGCATTCACAAGAAAATCACATCTGTTTCTCTGAAAGAGAAGCAGTCTGTTTCAACACTTCAATTCACTGTGCGAAGTGAATGGAGTGTTGCTTCACTTTCTAAATGCTGTCCTTTCAGAGAAAATCACTGTCCTTGGAATGTGCCTTAAGCTACTTACAAGCATTCAACAGAAATTCACATGCATTTTTCTGAAAGAGAAGCAGTCTGTTCCAACACTTCAATTCACTGTGCAAAGTGAATGGTGTGTTGCTTCACTTTCTAAATGCTGTCCTTTCAGAGAAAATCACTTTCCTTTGAAAGTGCCTTAAGCTACTTACAAGCATTCACAAGAAACTCACATGCATTTTTCTGAAAGAGAAGCAGTCTGTTCCAACACTTCAATTCACTTTGCGAAGTGAATGTAGTGTTGCTTCACTCTCTAAATGCTGTCCTTTCAGAGAAAATCACTTTCCTTTGAAAGTGCCTTAAGCTAATTACAAGCATTCAACAGAAATTCACATGCGTTTCTCTGAAAGAGAAGCAGTCTGTTCCAACACTTCAATTCACTGTGCAAAGTGAATGGAGTGTTGCTTCACTTTCTAAATGCTGTCCTTTCAGAGAAAATCACTTTCCTTTGAAAGTGCCTTAAGCTACTTACAAGCATTTAACAGAAATTCTCATACGTTTCTCTGAAAGAGAAGCAGTCTGTTCCAACACTTCAATTCACTGTGAGAAGTGAATGGAGTGTTGCTTCACTTTCTAAATGCTGTCCTTTCAGTGAAAATCACTTTCCTTTGAAAGTGCCTTAAGCTACTTACAAGCATTCAACAGAAATTCACATGCGTTTCTCTGAAAGAGAAGCAGTCTGTTCCAACACTTCAATTCACGGTGAGAAGTGATTGGAGTGTTGCTTCACTTTCTAAATGCTGTCCTTACAGAGAAAATCACTTTCCTTTGAAACTGCCTTAAGCTACTTACAAGCATTCAACAGAAATTCACATGCGTTTTTCTGAAAGAGAAGCAGTCTGTTCCAACACTTCAATTCACTGTGCGAAGTGAATGGAGTGTTGCTTCACTTTCTAAATGCTGTCCTTTCAGAGAAATTCACTTTCCTTTGAAACTGCCTTAAGCGACTTAGAAGCATTCACAAGAGACTCACATCTTTTTCTCTGAAAGAGAAGCAGTCTGTTCCAACACTTCAATTCACTGTGCGAAGTGAATGGAGTGTTCCTTCACATTCTAAATGCTGTAGTTTCAGAGAAAATCACTTTCCTTTCAAAGTGTCTTAAGCTACTTACTAGCAATCACGGGAAAACAAATGTGTTTCTACGAAAGAGAAGCTGTCTGTTCCAACACTTCAATTCACTGTGCGAAGTGAATGGATTGTTGCTTCACTTTCTAAATGCTGTCCTTTCAGAGAAAATCACTTTCCTTTGAAAGTGCCTTAAGCTACTTACAAGCATTCAACAGAAATTCACATGAGTTTCTCTGAAAGAGAAGCACTCTGTTCCAACACTTCAATTCACTGTGCGAAGTGAATGGAGTGTTGCTTCACTTTCTAAATGCTGTCCTTTCAGAGAAAATCACTTTCCTTTGAAAGTGCCTTAAGCTACTTACAAGCATTCAACAGAAATTCTCATACGTTTCTCTGAAAGAGAAGCAGTCTGTTCCAACACTTCAATTCACTGTGAGAAGTGAATGGAGTGTTGCTTCACTTTCTAAATGCTGTCCTTTCAGAGAAAATCACTTTCCTTTGAAAGTGCCTTAAGCTACTTACAAGTATTCACAAGAAACTCACATGCATTTTTCTGAAAGAGAAGCAGTCTGTTAAAACACTTCAATTCAATGTGCGAGGTGAATGGAGTGTTGCTTCACTTTCTAAATGCTGTCCTTTCAGAGAAAATCACTTTCCTTTGAAAGTGCCTTAAGCTACTTACAAGCATTCAACAGAAATTCTCATACGTTTCTCTGAAAGAGAAGCAGTCTGTTCCAACACTTCAATTCACTGTGAGAAGTGAATGGAGTGTTGCTTCACTTTCTAAATGCTGTCCTTTCAGAGAAAATCACTTTCCTTTGAAAGTGCCTTAAGCTACTTACAAGCATTCAACAGAAATTCACATGCGTTTCTCTGAAAGAGAAGCAGTCTGTTCCAACACTTCAATTCACTGTGAGAAGTGATTGGAGTGTTGCTTCACTTTCTAAATGCTGTCCTTACAGAGAAAATCACTTTCCTTTGAAACTGCCTTAAGCTACTTACAAGCATTCAACAGAAATTCACATGCGTTTCTCTGAAAGAGAAGCAGTCTGTTCCAACACTTCAATTCACTGTGCGAAGTGAATGGAGTGTTGCTTCACTTTCTAAATGCTGTCCTTTCAGAGAAATTCACTTTCCTTTGAAACTGCCTTAAGCGACTTAGAAGCATTCACAAGAGACTCACATCTTTCTCTCTGAAAGAGAAGCAGTCTGTTCCAACACTTCAATTCACTGTGCGAAGTGAATGGAGTGTTCCTTCACATTCTAAATGCTGTAGTTTCAGAGAAAATCACTTTCCTTTGAAAGTGTCTTAAGCTACTTACTAGCAATCACGGGAAAACAAATGTGTTTCTACGAAAGAGAAGCTGTCTGTTCCAACACTTCAATTCACTGTGCGAAGTGAATGGAGTGTTGCTTCACTTTCTAAATGCTGTCCTTTCAGAGAAAATCACTTTCCTTTGAAAGTGCCTTAAGCTACTTACAAGCATTCAACAGAAATTAACATGCGTTTCTCTGAAAGAGTAGCAGTCTGTTCCAACACTTCAATTCACTGTGCCAAGTGAATGGAGTGTTGCTTCACTTTCTCAATGCTGTCCTTTCAGAGAAAATCACTTTCCTTTGAAAGTGCCTTAAGCTACTTACAAGTATTCACAAGAAACTCACATGCATTTTTCTGAAAGAGAAGCAGTCTGATAAAACACTTCAATTCACTGTGCGAGGTGAATGGAGTGTTGCTTCACTTTCTAAATGCTGTCCTTTCAGAGAAAATCACTTTCCTTTGAAATTGCCTTAAGCTACTTACAAGCATTTAACAGAAATTCACATGCGTTTCTCTGAAAGAGAAGCAGTCTGTTCCAACACTTCAATGAACTGTGCGAAGTGAATGGAGTGTTGCTTCACTTTCTATATGCTCTCCTTTTAGAGAAAATCACTCGCTTTTGAAACTGCCTTAAGCTACTTACAAGCATTCACAAGAAACTCACATCTGTTTCTCTGAAAGAGAAGCAGTCTGTTCCAACACTTCAATTCACTGTGCGAAGTGAATGGAGTGTTCCTTCACATTCTAAATGCTATAGTTTCAGAGAAAATCACTTTCCTTTGAAAGTGTCTTAAGCTACTTACAAGAATTCACAGGAAACTCAAATGTGTTTCTGTGAAAGAGAAGCTGTTTGTTCCATCACTTCAATTCACTGTGAGAAGTGAATGGAGTGTTGCTTCACTTTCTAAATGCTGTCCTTTCAGAGAAAATCACTTTCCTTTGAAAGTGCTTTAAGCTACTTATAAGCATTCAACAGAAATTCACATGCGTTTCTCTGAAAGAGAAGCAGTCTGTTCCAACAATTCAGTTCACTGTGAGAAGTGAATGGAGTGTTGCTTCACTTTCTAAATGCTGTCCTTTCAGAGAAAATCACTTTCCTTTGAAAGTGCCTTAAGCTACTTACAAGCATTCAACAGAAATTCACATGCGTTTCTCTGAAAGAGAAGCAGTCTGTTCCAACACTTCAATTCACTGTGCGAAGTGAATGGAGTGTTGCTTCACTTTCTATATGGTCTCCTTTTAGAGAAAATCACTCTCTTTTGAAACTGCCTTAAGCTAGTTACAAGCATTCACAAGAAACTCACATCTGTTTCTCTGAAAGAGAAGCAGTCTGTTCCAACACTTCAATTCACTGTGCGAAGTGAATGGAGTGTTGCTTCACTTTCTAAATGCTGTCCTTTCAGAGAAAAATCACTTTCCTTTGAAAGTGCCTTAAGCTATTTACATTCATTCACAAGAAACTCACATGCATTTTTCTGAAAGAGAAGCAGTCTGTTCCAACACTTCAATTCACTGTGCGAAGTGAATGGAGTGTTGCTTCACTTTCTAAATGCTGTCCTTTCAGAGAAAATCACTTTCCTTTGAATGTGCCTTAAGTTACTTACAAGCATTCAACAGAAATTCACATGCATTTCTCTGAAAGAGAAGCAGTCTGTTCCAACACTTCAATTCACTGTGCAAAGTGAATGGATTGTTGCTTCACTTTCTAAATGCTGTCCTTTCAGAGAAAATCACTTTCCTTTGAAAGTGCCGTAAGCTAATTACAAGCATTCAACAGATATTCACATGCGTTTCTCTGAAAGAGAAGCAGTCTGTCCCAACACTTCAATTCACTGTGCAAAGTGAATGGAGTGTTGCTTCACTTTCTATATGCTCTCCTTTTTGAGAAAAAAATCACTCTCTTTTGAAACTGCCTTAAGTTTCTTACAAGCATTCACAAGAAAATCACAATTGTTTCTCTGAAAGAGAAGCAGTCTGTTCCAACACTTCAATTCACTGTGCGAAGTGAATGGAGTGTTGCTTCAATTTCTTAATGCTGTCCTTTCAAAGAAAATCACTTTCCTTTGAAAGTGCCTTAAGATACTTACAAGCATTCACAGGAAACTCAAATGTGTTTCTATGAAAGAGAAGTTGTCTGTTCCAACACTTCAATTTACTGTGTGAAGTGAATGGAGTGTTGCTTCACTTTCTAAATACTGTCCTTTCAGAGAAAATCACTTTCCTTTGAAAGTGCCTTAAGCTACTTACAAGCATTTAACAGAAATTCACATGCGTTTCTCTGAAAGAGATGCAGTCTGTTCCAACACTTCAATTCACTGTGCAAAGTGAATGGAGTGTTGCTTCACTTTGTATATGCTCTCCTTTTAGAGAAAATCACTCTCTTTTGAACCTGCCTTAAGCTACTTACAAGCAGTCAATAGAAATTCACATGGTTTCTCTGAAATAGAAGCAGTCTGTTCTAACACTTCAATTCACTGTGCGAAGTGAATGGAGTGTTGCTTCACTTTCTATATGCTCTTCTTTTAGAGAAAATCACTCTCTTTTGAAACTGCCTTAAGCTACTTACAAGCATTCACAAGAAACTCACATCTTTTTCTCTGAAAGAGAACCAGTCTGTTCCAACATGTCAATTCACTGTGCGAAGTGAATGGAGTGTTCCTTCACATTCTAAATGCTGTAGTTTCAGAGAAAATCACTTTCCTTTGAAAGTGTCTTAAGCTACTTACAAGCATTCACAGGAAACTCTAATGTGTTTCTATGAAAGAGAAGCTGTCTGTTCCAACACTTCAATTCACTGTGCGAAGTGAATGGAGTGTTGCTTCACTTTCTAAATACTGTCCTTTCCAAGAAAATCACTTTCCTTTGAAAGTGCCTTAAGCTACTTACAAGCATTCAACAGAAATTCACTTGCGTTTCTCTGAAAGAGAAGTAGTCTGTTCCAACACTTCAATTCACTTTGCAAAGGGAATGGAGTGTTGCTTCACTTTCTAAATGCTGTCCTTTCAGAGAAAATCACTTTCTTTTGAAAGTGCCTTAAGCTAATTACAAGCATTCAACAGAAATTCACATGCGTTTCTCTGAAAGACAGGCAGTCTGTTCCAACACTTCAATTCACTTTGCAAAGTGAATGGAGTGTTGCTTCACTTTCTAAATGCTGTCCTTTCAGAGAAAATCACGTTCCTTTGAAAGTGCCTTAAGCTACTTACAAGCATTCAACAGAAATTCACATGCGTTTCTCTGAAAGAGAAGCAGTCTGTTCCAACACTTCAATTCACTGTGCGAAGTGAATGGAGTGTTGCTTCACTTTCTAAATGCTGTCCTTTCAGAGAAAATCACTTTCCTTTGAAAGTGCCTTAAGCTACTTACAAGCATTCAACAGAAATTCACATGCGTTTCTCTGAAAGAGAAGCAGTCTGTTCCAACACTTCAATTCACTGTGTGAAGTGAGTGGAGTGTTGCGTCACTTTCTAAATGCTGTCCTTACAGAGAAAATCACTTTCCTTTGAAAGTGCCTTAAGCTACTTACAAGCATTCAACAGAAATTCAAATGCGTTTCTCTGAAAGAGAAGCAGTCTGTTCCAACACTTCAATTCACTGTGAGAAGTGAATGGAGTGTTGCTTCACTTTCTAAATGCTGTCCTTTCAGAGAAATTCATGTTCCTTTGAAACTGCCTTAAGCGACTTAGAAGCATTCACAAGAGACTCACATCTTTTTCTCTGAAAGAGAAGCAGTCTGTTCCAACACTTCAATTCACTGTGCGAAGTGAATGGAGTGTTCCTTCACATTCTAAATGCTGTAGTTTCAGAGAAAATCACTTTCCTTTGAAAGTGTCTTAAGCTACTTACAAGCATTCACGGGAAACTCAAATGTGTTTCTCTGAAAGAGAAGCAGTCTGTTCCAACACTTCAATTCACTGTGCGAAGTGAATGGAGTGTTGCTTCACTTTCTAAATGCTGTCCTTTCAGAGAAAATCACTTTCCTTTGAAAGTGCCTTAAGCTACTTACAAGCATTCACAAGAAACTCACATGCATTTTTTCTGAAAGAGAAACAGTCTGTTTCAACACTTCAATTCACTGTGCGAAGTGAATGGAGTTTTGCTTTACTTTCTAAATGCTGTCCTTTCGGAGAAAATCACTTTCCTTTGAAAGTGCCTTAAGCTACTTGCAAGCATTCAACAGAAATTCACATGCATTTCTCTGAAAGAGAAGCAGTCTGTTCCAACACTTCAATTCACTGTGCGAAGTGAATGGAGTGTTGCTTCACTTTCTATACGCTCACCATTTAGAGAAAATCACTCTCTTTTGAACCTGCCTTAAGCTACTTACAAGCATTCACAAGAAACTCACATTTGTTTCTCTGAAAGAGAAGCAGTCTGTTCCAACACTTCAATTCACTGTGCGAAGTAAATGGAGAGTTCCTTCACATTCTAAATGCTGTAGTTTCAGAGAAAATCACTTTCCTTTGAAAATGTCTTAAGCTACTTACAAGCATTCACAGGAAACTCAAATGTGTTTCTATGAAAGAGAAGCTCTCTGTTTCAACACTTCCATTCACTGTGCGAAGTGAATGGAGTGTTGCTTCACTTTCTAAATACTGTCCTTTCAGAGAAAATCACTTTCCTTTGAAAGTGCCTTAAGCTACTTACAAGCATTCAACAGAAATTCATATGCGTTTCTCTGAAAGAGAAGCAGTCTGTTCCAACACTTCAATTCACTGTGAGAAGTGAATGGAGTGTTGCTTCACTTTCTAAATGCTGTCCTTTCAGAGAAATTCACTTTCCTTTGAAACTGCCTTAAGCGACTTAGAAGCATTCACAAGAGACTCACATCTTTTTCTCTGAAAGAGAAGCAGTCTGTTCCAACACTTCAATTCACTGTGCGAAGTGAATGGAGTGTTCCTTCACATTCTAAATGCTGTAGTTTCAGAGAAAATCACTTTCCTTTGAAAGTGTCTTAAGCTACTTACAAGCATTCACGGGAAACTCAAATGTGTTTCTCTGAAAGAGAAGCAGTCTGTTCCAACACTTCAATTCACTGTGCGAAGTGAATGGAGTGTTGCTTCACTTTCTAAATGCTGTCCTTTCAGAGAAAATCACTTTCCTTTGAAAGTGCCTTAAGCTACTTACAAGCATTCACAAGAAACTCACATGCATTTTTCTGAAAGAGAAGCAGTCTGTTCCAACACTTCAATTAACAGTGCGAACTGAATGGAGTTTTGCTTCACTTTCTAAATGCTGTCCTTTCAGAGAAAATCACTTTCCTTTGAAAGTGCCTTAAGCTACTTACAAGCATTCAACAGAAATTCACATGCATTTCTCTGAAAGAGAAGCAGTCTGTTCCAACACTTCAATTCACTGTGCGAAGTGTATGGAGTGTTGCTTCACTTTCTATATGCTCTCCTTTTAGAGAAAATCACTCTCTTTTGAAACTGCCTTAAGCTACTTACAAGCATTCACAAAAAACTCACATCTGTTTCTCTGAAAGAGAAGCAGTCTGTTCCAACACTTCAATTCACTGTGCGAAGTGAATGGAGTATTGCTTCACTTTCTAAATGCTCTCCTTTTAGAGAAAATCACTCTCCTTTGAAACTGCCTTAAGCTACTTACAAGCATTCACAAGAAACTCACATCTGTTTCTCTGAAAGACAAGCAGTCTGTTCCAACACGTCAATTCACTGTGCGAAGTGAATGGTGTGTTGCTTCACTTTCTAAATGCTGTCCTTTCAGAGAAAATCACTTTCCTTTGAATGTGCCTTAAGCTACTTACAAGCATTCAACAGAAATTCACATGCATTTCTCTGAAAGAGAAGCAGTCTGTTCCAACACTTCAATTCACTGTGCAAAGTGAATGGAGTGTTGCTTCACTTTCTAAATGCTGTTCTTTCAGAGAAAATCACTTTCCTTTGAAAGTGCCTTAAGCTAATTACAAGCATTCAACAGAAATTCACATGCGTTTCTCTGAAAGAGAAGCAGTCTGTTCCAACACTTCAATTCACTGTGCAAAGTGAATGGAGTGTTGCTTCACTTTCTAAATGCTGTCTTTTCAGAGAAAATCCCTTTCCTTTGAAAGTGCCTTAAGCTACTTACAAGCATTCAACAGAAATTCACATGCGTTCCTCTGAAAGAGAAGCAGTCTGTTCCAACACTTCAATTCACTGTGCGAAGTGAATGGAGTGTTGATTCACTTTCTAAATGCTGTCCATTCAGAGAAAATCACTTTCCTTTGAAAGTGCCTTAAGCTACTTACAAGCATTCACAAGAAACTCACATGCATTTTTCTGAAGGAGAAGCAGTCTGTTCCAACACTTCAATTCACTGTGCGAAGTGAATGGAGTGTTGCTTCACTTTCTAAATGCTGTCCTTTCAGAGAAAATCACTTTCCTTTGAAAGTGCCTTAAGCTACTTACAAGCATTTAACAGAAATTCACATGCGTTTCTCTGAAAGAGAAGCAGTCTGTTCCAACACTTCAATTCACTGCGCGAAGTGAATGGAGTGTTGCTTCACTTTCTTTATGCTCTCCTTTTAGAGAAAATCACTCTCTTTTGAACCTGCCGTAAGCTACTTACAAGCATTCACAAGAAACTCACATCTGTTTCTCTGAAAGAGAAGCAGTCTGTTACAACACTTCAATTCACTGTGAGAAGTAAATGGAGAGTTCCTTCACATTCTAAATGCTGTAGTTTCAGAGAAAATCACTTTCCTTTGAAAGTGTCTTAAGCTACTTACAAGCATTCACAGGAAACTCAAATGTGTTTCTATGAAAGAGAAGCTGTCTGTTTCAATACTTCAATTCACTGTGCGAAGTGAATGGAGTGTTGCTTCACTTTCTAAATACTGTCCTTTCAGAGAAAATCACTTTCCTTTGAAAGTGCCTTAAGCTACTTACAAGCATTCAACAGAAATTCACATGCGTTTCTCTGAAAGAGAAGCAGTCTGTTCCAACAATTCAGTTCACTGTGAGAAGTGAATGGAGTGTTGCTTCACTTTCTAAATGCTGTCCTTTCAGAGAAAATCACTTTCCTTTGAAAGTGCCTTAAGCTACTTACAAGCATTCAACAGAAATTCACATGCGTTTCTCTGAAAGAGAAGCAGTCTGTTCCAACACTTCAATTCACTGTGCGAAGTGAATGGAGTGTTGCTTCACTTTCTGTATGCTCTCCTTTTAGAGAAAATCACTCTCTTTTGAAACTGCCTTAAGCTAGTTACAAGCATTCACAAGAAACTCACATCTGTTTCTCTGAAAGAGAAGCAGTCTGTTCCAACACTTCAATTCACTGTGCGAAGTGAATGGAGTGTTGCTTCACTTTCTAAATGCTGTCCTTTCAGAGAAAAATCACTTTCCTTTGAAAGTGCCTTAAGCTATTTACATTCATTCACAAGAAACTCACATGCATTTTTCTGAAAGAGAAGCAGTCTGTTCCAACACTTCAATTCACTGTGCGAAGTGAATGGAGTGTTGCTTCACTTTCTAAATGCTGTCCTTTCAGAGAAAATCACTTTCCTTTGAATGTGCCTTAAGTTACTTACAAGCATTCAACAGAAATTCACATGCATTTCTCTGAAAGAGAAGCAGTCTGTTCCAACACTTCAATTCACTGTGCAAAGTGAATGGATTGTTGCTTCACTTTCTAAATGCTGTCCTTTCAGAGAAAATCACTTTCCTTTGAAAGTGCCGTAAGCTAATTACAAGCATTCAACAGATATTCACATGCGTTTCTCTGAAAGAGAAGCAGTCTGTCCCAACACTTCAATTCACTGTGCAAAGTGAATGGAGTGTTGCTTCACTTTCTATATGCTCTCCTTTTTGAGAAAAAAATCACTCTCTTTTGAAACTGCCTTAAGTTTCTTACAAGCATTCACAAGAAAATCACAATTGTTTCTCTGAAAGAGAAGCAGTCTGTTCCAACACTTCAATTCACTGTGCGAAGTGAATGGAGTGTTGCTTCAATTTCTTAATGCTGTCCTTTCAAAGAAAATCACTTTCCTTTGAAAGTGCCTTAAGATACTTACAAGCATTCACAGGAAACTCAAATGTGTTTCTATGAAAGAGAAGTTGTCTGTTCCAACACTTCAATTTACTGTGTGAAGTGAATGGAGTGTTGCTTCACTTTCTAAATACTGTCCTTTCAGAGAAAATCACTTTCCTTTGAAAGTGCCTTAAGCTACTTACAAGCATTTAACAGAAATTCACATGCGTTTCTCTGAAAGAGATGCAGTCTGTTCCAACACTTCAATTCACTGTGCAAAGTGAATGGAGTGTTGCTTCACTTTGTATATGCTCTCCTTTTAGAGAAAATCACTCTCTTTTGAACCTGCCTTAAGCTACTTACAAGCAGTCAATAGAAATTCACATGCGTTTCTCTGAAATAGAAGCAGTCTTTTCTAACACTTCAATTCACTGTGCGAAGTGAATGGAGTGTTGCTTCACTTTCTAAATGCTGTTCTTTCAGAGAAAATCACTTTCCTTTGAATGTGCCTTAAGCTACTTACAAGCATTCAACAGAAATTCACATGCATTTCTCTGAAAGAGAAGCAGTCTGTTCCAACACTTCAATTCACTGTGCAAAGTGAATGGAGTGTTGCTTCACTTTCTAAATGCTGTTCTTTCAGAGAAAATCACTTTCCTTTGAAAGTGCCTTAAGCTAATTACAAGCATTCAACAGAAATTCACATGCGTTTCTCTGAAAGAGAAGCAGTCTGTTCCAACACTTCAATTCACTGTGCAAAGTGAATGGAGTGTTGCTTCACTTTCTAAATGCTGTCTTTTCAGGGAAAATCCCTTTCCTTTGAAAGTGCCTTAAGCTACTTACAAGCATTCAACAGAAATTCACATGCGTTCCTCTGAAAGAGAAGCAGTCTGTTCCAACACTTCAATTCACTGTGCGAAGTGAATGGAGTGTTGATTCACTTTCTAAATGCTGTCCATTCAGAGAAAATCACTTTCCTTTGAAAATGCCTTAAGCTACTTACAAGCATTCACAAGAAACTCACATGCATTTTTCTGAAGGAGAAGCAGTCTGTTCCAACACTTCAATTCACTGTGCGAAGTGAATGGAGTGTTGCTTCACTTTCTAAATGCTGTCCTTTCAGAGAAAATCACTTTCCTTTGAAAGTGCCTTAAGCTACTTACAAGCATTTAACAGAAATTCACATGCGTTTCTCTGAAAGAGAAGCAGTCTGTTCCAACACTTCAATTCACTGCGCGAAGTGAATGGAGTGTTGCTTCACTTTCTTTATGCTCTCCTTTTAGAGAAAATCACTCTCTTTTGAACCTGCCGTAAGCTACTTACAAGCATTCACAAGAAACTCACATCTGTTTCTCTGAAAGAGAAGCAGTCTGTTACAACACTTCAATTCACTGTGAGAAGTAAATGGAGAGTTCCTTCACATTCTAAATGCTGTAGTTTCAGAGAAAATCACTTTCCTTTGAAAGTGTCTTAAGCTACTTACAAGCATTCACAGGAAACTCAAATGTGTTTCTATGAAAGAGAAGCTGTCTGTTTCAAT
The DNA here is from genome assembly GCF_982192425.1 of Myodes glareolus. NCBI lineage: Eukaryota > Metazoa > Chordata > Mammalia > Rodentia > Cricetidae > Myodes > Myodes glareolus. The sequence goes on along the minus strand of NC_142048.1, from coordinate 618,084 downwards.
ACTTCAATTCACTGTGCGAAGTGAATGGAGTGTTGCTTCACTTTCTAAATACTGTCCTTTCAGAGAAAATCACTTTCCTTTGAAAGTGCCTTAAGCTACTTACAAGCATTCAACAGAAATTCACATGCGTTTCTCTGAAAGAGAAGCAGTCTGTTCCAACAATTCAGTTCACTGTGAGAAGTGAATGGAGTGTTGCTTCACTTTCTAAATGCTGTCCTTTCAGAGAAAATCACTTTCCTTTGAAAGTGCCTTAAGCTACTTACAAGCATTCAACAGAAATTCACATGCGTTTCTCTGAAAGAGAAGCAGTCTGTTCCAACACTTCAATTCACTGTGCGAAGTGAATGGAGTGTTGCTTCACTTTCTATATGCTCTCCTTTTAGAGAAAATCACTCTCTTTTGAAACTGCCTTAAGCTAGTTACAAGCATTCACAAGAAACTCACATCTGTTTCTCTGAAAGAGAAGCAGTCTGTTCCAACACTTCAATTCACTGTGCGAAGTGAATGGAGTGTTGCTTCACTTTCTAAATGCTGTCCTTTCAGAGAAAAATCACTTTCCTTTGAAAGTGCCTTAAGCTATTTACATTCATTCACAAGAAACTCACATGCATTTTTCTGAAAGAGAAGCAGTCTGTTCCAACACTTCAATTCACTGTGCGAAGTGAATGGAGTGTTGCTTCACTTTCTAAATGCTGTCCTTTCAGAGAAAATCACTTTCCTTTGAATGTGCCTTAAGTTACTTACAAGCATTCAACAGAAATTCACATGCATTTCTCTGAAAGAGAAGCAGTCTGTTCCAACACTTCAATTCACTGTGCAAAGTGAATGGATTGTTGCTTCACTTTCTAAATGCTGTCCTTTCAGAGAAAATCACTTTCCTTTGAAAGTGCCGTAAGCTAATTACAAGCATTCAACAGATATTCACATGCGTTTCTCTGAAAGAGAAGCAGTCTGTCCCAACACTTCAATTCACTGTGCAAAGTGAATGGAGTGTTGCTTCACTTTCTATATGCTCTCCTTTTTGAGAAAAAAATCACTCTCTTTTGAAACTGCCTTAAGTTTCTTACAAGCATTCACAAGAAAATCACAATTGTTTCTCTGAAAGAGAAGCAGTCTGTTCCAACACTTCAATTCACTGTGCGAAGTGAATGGAGTGTTGCTTCAATTTCTTAATGCTGTCCTTTCAAAGAAAATCACTTTCCTTTGAAAGTGCCTTAAGATACTTACAAGCATTCACAGGAAACTAAAATGTGTTTCTATGAAAGAGAAGTTGTCTGTTCCAACACTTCAATTTACTGTGTGAAGTGAATGGAGTGTTGCTTCACTTTCTAAATACTGTCCTTTCAGAGAAAATCACTTTCCTTTGAAAGTGCCTTAAGCTACTTACAAGCATTTAACAGAAATTCACATGCGTTTCTCTGAAAGAGATGCAGTCTGTTCCAACACTTCAATTCACTGTGCAAAGTGAATGGAGTGTTGCTTCACTTTGTATATGCTCTCCTTTTAGAGAAAATCACTCTCTTTTGAACCTGCCTTAAGCTACTTACAAGCAGTCAATAGAAATTCACATGCGTTTCTCTGAAATAGAAGCAGTCTTTTCTAACACTTCAATTCACTGTGCGAAGTGAATGGAGTGTTGCTTCACTTTCTATATGCTCTTCTTTTAGAGAAAATCACTCTCTTTTGAAACTGCCTTAAGCTACTTACAAGCATTCACAAGAAACTCACATCTTTTTCTCTGAAAGAGAAGCAGTCTGTTCCAACATGTCAATTCACTGTGCGAAGTGAATGGAGTGTTCCTTCACATTCTAAATGCTGTAGTTTCAGAGAAAATCACTTTCCTTTGAAAGTGTCTTAAGCTACTTACAAGCATTCACGGGAAACTCAAATGTGTTTCTCTGAAAGAGAAGCAGTCTGTTCCAACACTTCAATTCACTGTGCGAAGTGAATGGAGTGTTGCTTCACTTTCTAAATGCTGTCCTTTCAGAGAAAATCACTTTCCTTTGAAAGTGCCTTAAGCTACTTACAAGCATTCACAAGAAACTCACATGCATTTTTCTGAAAGAGAAGCAGTCTGTTCCAACACTTCAATTAACAGTGCGAAGTGAATGGAGTTTTGCTTCACTTTCTAAATGCTGTCCTTTCAGAGAAAATCACTTTCCTTTGAAAGTGCCTTAAGCTACTTACAAGCATTCAACAGAAATTCACATGCATTTCTCTGAAAGAGAAGCAGTCTGTTCCAACACTTCAATTCACTGTGCGAAGTGTATGGAGTGTTGCTTCACTTTCTATATGCTCTCCTTTTAGAGAAAATCACTCTCTTTTGAAACTGCCTTAAGCTACTTACAAGCATTCACAAAAAACTCACATCTGTTTCTCTGAAAGAGAAGCAGTCTGTTCCAACACTTCAATTCACTGTGCGAAGTGAATGGAGTATTGCTTCACTTTCTAAATGCTCTCCTTTTAGAGAAAATCACTCTCCTTTGAAACTGCCTTAAGCTACTTACAAGCATTCACAAGAAACTCACATCTGTTTCTCTGAAAGACAAGCAGTCTGTTCCAACACGTCAATTCACTGTGCGAAGTGAATGGTGTGTTGCTTAACTTTCTAAATGCTGTCCTTTCAGAGAAAATCACTTTCCTTTGAATGGCCTTAAGCTACTTACAAGCATTCAACAGAAATTCACATGCATTTCTCTGAAAGAGAAGCAGTCTGTTCCAACACTTCAATTCACTGTGCAAAGTGAATGGAGTGTTGCTTCACTTTCTAAATGCTGTTCTTTCAGAGAAAATCACTTTCCTTTGAAAGTGCCTTAAGCTAATTACAAGCATTCAACAGAAATTCACATGCGTTTCTCTGAAAGAGAAGCAGTCTGTTCCAACACTTCAATTCACTGTGCAAAGTGAATGGAGTGTTGCTTCACTTTCTAAATGCTGTCTTTTCAGAGAAAATCCCTTTCCTTTGAAAGTGCCTTAAGCTACTTACAAGCATTCAACAGAAATTCACATGCGTTCCTCTGAAAGAGAAGCAGTCTGTTCCAACACTTCAATTCACTGTGCGAAGTGAATGGAGTGTTGATTCACTTTCTAAATGCTGTCCATTCAGAGAAAATCACTTTCCTTTGAAAGTGCCTTAAGCTACTTACAAGCATTCACAAGAAACTCACATGCATTTTTCTGAAGGAGAAGCAGTCTGTTCCAACACTTCAATTCACTGTGCGAAGTGAATGGAGTGTTGCTTCACTTTCTAAATGCTGTCCTTTCAGAGAAAATCACTTTCCTTTGAAAGTGCCTTAAGCTACTTACAAGCATTTAACAGAAATTCACATGCGTTTCTCTGAAAGAGAAGCAGTCTGTTCCAACACTTCAATTCACTGCGCGAAGTGAATGGAGTGTTGCTTCACTTTCTTTATGCTCTCCTTTTAGAGAAAATCACTCTCTTTTGAACCTGCCGTAAGCTACTTACAAGCATTCACAAGAAACTCACATCTGTTTCTCTGAAAGAGAAGCAGTCTGTTACAACACTTCAATTCACTGTGAGAAGTAAATGGAGAGTTCCTTCACATTCTAAATGCTGTAGTTTCAGAGAAAATCACTTTCCTTTGAAAGTGTCTTAAGCTACTTACAAGCATTCACAGGAAACTCAAATGTGTTTCTATGAAAGAGAAGCTGTCTGTTTCAATACTTCAATTCACTGTGCGAAGTGAATGGAGTGTTGCTTCACTTTCTAAATACTGTCCTTTCAGAGAAAATCACTTTCCTTTGAAAGTGCCTTAAGCTACTTACAAGCATTCAACAGAAATTCACATGCGTTTCTCTGAAAGAGAAGCAGTCTGTTCCAACAATTCAGTTCACTGTGAGAAGTGAATGGAGTGTTGCTTCACTTTCTAAATGCTGTCCTTTCAGAGAAAATCACTTTCCTTTGAAAGTGCCTTAAGCTACTTACAAGCATTCAACAGAAATTCACATGCGTTTCTCTGAAAGAGAAGCAGTCTGTTCCAACACTTCAATTCACTGTGCGAAGTGAATGGAGTGTTGCTTCACTTTCTATATGCTCTCCTTTTAGAGAAAATCACTCTCTTTTGAAACTGCCTTAAGCTAGTTACAAGCATTCACAAGAAACTCTCATCTGTTTCTCTGAAAGAGAAGCAGTCTGTTCCAACACTTCAATTCACTGTGCGAAGTGAATGGAGTGTTGCTTCACTTTCTAAATGCTGTCCTTTCAGAGAAAAATCACTTTCCTTTGAAAGTGCCTTAAGCTATTTACATTCATTCACAAGAAACTCACATGCATTTTTCTGAAAGAGAAGCAGTCTCTTCCAACACTTCAATTCACTGTGCGAAGTGAATGGAGTGTTGCTTCACTTTCTAAATGCTGTCCTTTCAGAGAAAATCACTTTCCTTTGAATGTGCCTTAAGTTACTTACAAGCATTCAACAGAAATTCACATGCATTTCTCTGAAAGAGAAGCAGTCTGTTCCAACACTTCAATTCACTGTGCAAAGTGAATGGATTGTTGCTTCACTTTCTAAATGCTGTCCTTTCAGAGAAAATCACTTTCCTTTGAAAGTGCTGTAAGCTAATTACAAGCATTCAACAGATATTCACATGCGTTTCTCTGAAAGAGAAGCAGTCTGTCCCAACACTTCAATTCACTGTGCAAAGTGAATGGAGTGTTGCTTCACTTTCTATATGCTCTCCTTTTTGAGAAAAAAATCACTCTCTTTTGAAACTGCCTTAAGTTTCTTACAAGCATTCACAAGAAAATCACAATTGTTTCTCTGAAAGAGAAGCAGTCTGTTCCAACACTTCAATTCACTGTGCGAAGTGAATGGAGTGTTGCTTCAATTTCTTAATGCTGTCCTTTCAAAGAAAATCACTTTCCTTTGAAAGTGCCTTAAGATACTTACAAGCATTCACAGGAAACTCAAATGTGTTTCTATGAAAGAGAAGTTGTCTGTTCCAACACTTCAATTTACTGTGTGAAGTGAATGGAGTGTTGCTTCACTTTCTAAATACTGTCCTTTCAGAGAAAATCACTTTCCTTTGAAAGTGCCTTAAGCTACTTACAAGCATTTAACAGAAATTCACATGCGTTTCTCTGAAAGAGATGCAGTCTGTTCCAACACTTCAATTCACTGTGCAAAGTGAATGGAGTGTTGCTTCACTTTGTATATGCTCTCCTTTTAGAGAAAATCACTCTCTTTTGAACCTGCCTTAAGCTACTTACAAGCAGTCAATAGAAATTCACATGAGTTTCTCTGAAATAGAAGCAGTCTGTTCTAACACTTCAATTCACTGTGCGAAGTGAATGGAGTGTTGCTTCACTTTCTATATGCTCTTCTTTTAGAGAAAATCACTCTCTTTTGAAACTGCCTTAAGCTACTTACAAGCATTCACAAGAAACTCACATCTTTTTCTCTGAAAGAGAAGCAGTCTGTTCCAACATGTCAATTCACTGTGCGAAGTGAATGGAGTGTTCCTTCACATTCTAAATGCTGTAGTTTCAGAGAAAATCACTTTCCTTTGAAAGTGTCTTAAGCTACTTACAAGCATTCACAGGAAACTCTAATGTGTTTCTATGAAAGAGAAGCTGTCTGTTCCAACACTTCAATTCACTGTGCGAAGTGAATGGAGTGTTGCTTCACTTTCTAAATACTGTCCTTTCCAAGAAAATCACTTTCCTTTGAAAGTGCCTTAAGCTACTTACAAGCATTCAACAGAAATTCACTTGCGTTTCTCTGAAAGAGAAGTAGTCTGTTCCAACACTTCAATTCACTTTGCAAAGGGAATGGAGTGTTGCTTCACTTTCTAAATGCTGTCCTTTCAGAGAAAATAACTTTCTTTTGAAAGTGCCTTAAGCTAATTACAAGCATTCAACAGAAATTCACATGCGTTTCTCTGAAAGACAGGCAGTCTGTTCCAACACTTCAATTCACTTTGCAAAGTGAATGGAGTGTTGCTTCACTTTCTAAATGCTGTCCTTTCAGAGAAAATCACGTTCCTTTGAAAGTGCCTGAAGCTACTTACAAGCATTCAACAGAAATTCACATGCGTTTCTCTGAAAGAGAAGCAGTCTGTTCCAACACTTCAATTCACTGTGCGAAGTGAATGGAGTGTTGCTTCACTTTCTAAATGCTGTCCTTTCAGAGAAAATCACTTTCCTTTGAAAGTGCCTTAAGCTACTTACAAGCATTCAACAGAAATTCACATGCGTTTCTCTGAAAGAGAAGCAGTCTGTTCCAACACTTCAATTCACTGTGTGAAGTGAGTGGAGTGTTGCGTCACTTTCTAAATGCTGTCCTTACAGAGAAAATCACTTTCCTTTGAAAGTGCCTTAAGCTACTTACAAGCATTCAACAGAAATTCAAATGCGTTTCTCTGAAAGAGAAGCAGTCTGTTCCAACACTTCAATTCACTGTGAGAAGTGAATGGAGTGTTGCTTCACTTTCTAAATGCTGTCCTTTCAGAGAAATTCATGTTCCTTTGAAACTGCCTTAAGCGACTTAGAAGCATTCACAAGAGACTCACATCTTTTTCTCTGAAAGAGAAGCAGTCTATTCCAACACTTCAATTCACTGTGCGAAGTGAATGGAGTGTTCCTTCACATTCTAAATGCTGTAGTTTCAGAGAAAATCACTTTCCTTTGAAAGTGTCTTAAGCTACTTACAAGCATTCACGGGAAACTCAAATGTGTTTCTCTGAAAGAGAAGCAGTCTGTTCCAACACTTCAATTCACTGTGCGAAGTGAATGGAGTGTTGCTTCACTTTCTAAATGCTGTCCTTTCAGAGAAAATCACTTTCCTTTGAAAGTGCCTTAAGCTACTTACAAGCATTCACAAGAAACTCACATGCATTTTTTCTGAAAGAGAAGCAGTCTGTTTCAACACTTCAATTCACTGTGCGAAGTGAATGGAGTTTTGCTTTACTTTCTAAATGCTGTCCTTTCGGAGAAAATCACTTTCCTTTGAAAGTGCCTTAAGCTACTTGCAAGCATTCAACAGAAATTCACATGCATTTCTCTGAAAGAGAAGCAGTCTGTTCCAACACTTCAATTCACTGTGCGAAGTGAATGGAGTGTTGCTTCACTTTCTATATGCTCACCATTTAGAGAAAATCACTCTCTTTTGAACCTGCCTTAAGCTACTTACAAGCATTCACAAGAAACTCACATTTGTTCCTCTGAAAGAGAAGCAGTCTGTTCCAACACTTCAATTCACTGTGCGAAGTAAATGGAGAGTTCCTTCACATTCTAAATGCTGTAGTTTCAGAGAAAATCACTTTCCTTTGAAAATGTCTTAAGCTACTTACAAGCATTCACAGGAAACTCAAATGTGTTTCTATGAAAGAGAAGCTCTCTGTTTCAACACTTCCATTCACTGTGCGAAGTGAATGGAGTGTTGCTTCACTTTCTAAATACTGTCCTTTCAGAGAAAATCACTTTCCTTTGAAAGTGCCTTAAGCTACTTACAAGCATTCAACAGAAATTCATATGCGTTTCTCTGAAAGAGAAGCAGTCTGTTCCAACACTTCAATTCACTGTGAGAAGTGAATGGAGTGTTGCTTCACTTTCTAAATGCTGTCCTTTCAGAGAAATTCACTTTCCTTTGAAACTGCCTTAAGCGACTTAGAAGCATTCACAAGAGACTCACATCTTTTTCTCTGAAAGAGAAGCAGTCTGTTCCAACACTTCAATTCACTGTGCGAAGTGAATGGAGTGTTCCTTCACATTCTAAATGCTGTAGTTTCAGAGAAAATCACTTTCCTTTGAAAGTGTCTTAAGCTACTTACAAGCATTCACGGGAAACTCAAATGTGTTTCTCTGAAAGAGAAGCAGTCTGTTCCAACACTTCAATTCACTGTGCGAAGTGAATGGAGTGTTGCTTCACTTTCTAAATGCTGTCCTTTCAGAGAAAATCACTTTCCTTTGAAAGTGCCTTAAGCTACTTACAAGCATTCACAAGAAACTCACATGCATTTTTCTAAAGAGAAGCAGTCTGTTCCAACACTTCAATTAACAGTGCGAAGTGAATGGAGTTTTGCTTCACTTTCTAAATGCTGTCCTTTCAGAGAAAATCACTTTCCTTTGAAAGTGCCTTAAGCTACTTACAAGCATTCAACAGAAATTCACATGCATTTCTCTGAAAGAGAAGCAGTCTGTTCCAACACTTCAATTCACTGTGCGAAGTGTATGGAGTGTTGCTTCACTTTCTATATGCTCTCCTTTTAGAGAAAATCACTCTCTTTTGAAACTGCCTTAAGCTACTTACAAGCATTCACAAAAAACTCACATCTGTTTCTCTGAAAGAGAAGCAGTCTGTTCCAACACTTCAATTCACTGTGCGAAGTGAATGGAGTATTGCTTCACTTTCTAAATGCTCTCCTTTTAGAGAAAATCACTCTCCTTTGAAACTGCCTTAAGCTACTTACAAGCATTCACAAGAAACTCACATCTGTTTCTCTGAAAGACAAGCAGTCTGTTCCAACACGTCAATTCACTGTGCGAAGTGAATGGTGTGTTGCTTCACTTTCTAAATGCTGTCCTTTCAGAGAAAATCACTTTCCTTTGAATGTGCCTTAAGCTACTTACAAGCATTCAACAGAAATTCACATGCATTTCTCTGAAAGAGAAGCAGTCTGTTCCAACACTTCAATTCACTGTGCAAAGTGAATGGAGTGTTGCTTCACTTTCTAAATGCTGTTCTTTCAGAGAAAATCACTTTCCTTTGAAAGTGCCTTAAGCTAATTACAAGCATTCAACAGAAATTCACATGTGTTTCTCTGAAAGAGAAGCAGTCTGTTCCAACACTTCAATTCACTGTGCAAAGTGAATGGAGTGTTGCTTCACTTTCTAAATGCTGTCCTTTCAGAGAAAATCCCTTTCCTTTGAAAGTGCCTTAAGCTACTTACAAGCATTCAACAGAAATTCACATGCGTTCCTCTGAAAGAGAAGCAGTCTGTTCCAACACTTCAATTCACTGTGCGAAGTGAATGGAGTGTTGATTCACTTTCTAAATGCTGTCCATTCAGAGAAAATCACTTTCCTTTGAAAGTGCCTTAAGCTACTTACAAGCATTCACAAGAAACTCACATGCATTTTTCTGAAGGAGAAGCAGTTTGTTCCAACACTTCAATTCACTGTGCGAAGTGAATGGAGTGTTGCTTCACTTTCTAAATGCTGTTCTTTCAGAGAAAATCACTTTCCTTTGAAAGTGCCTTAAGCTAATTACAAGCATTCAACAGAAATTCACATGCGTTTCTCTGAAAGAGAAGCAGTCTGTTCCAACACTTCAATTCACTGTGCAAAGTGAATGGAGTGTTGCTTCACTTTCTAAATGCTGTCCTTTCAGAGAAAATCCCTTTCCTTTGAAAGTGCCTTAAGCTACTTACAAGCATTCAACAGAAATTCACATGCGTTCCTCTGAAAGAGAAGCAGTCTGTTCCAACACTTCAATTCACTGTGCGAAGTGAATGGAGTGTTGATTCACTTTCTAAATGCTGTCCATTCAGAGAAAATCACTTTCCTTTGAAAGTGCCTTAAGCTACTTACAAGCATTTAACAGAAATTCACATGCGTTTCTCTGAAAGAGAAGCAGTCTGTTCCAACACTTCAATTCACTGCGCGAAGTGAATGGAGTGTTGCTTCACTTTCTTTATGCTCTCCTTTTAGAGAAAATCACTCTCTTTTGAACCTGCCGTAAGCTACTTACAAGCATTCACAAGAAACTCACATCTGTTTCTCTGAAAGAGAAGCAGTCTGTTACAACACTTCAATTCACTGTGAGAAGTAAATGGAGAGTTCCTTCACATTCTAAATGCTGTAGTTTCAGAGAAAATCACTTTCCTTTGAAAGTGTCTTAAGCTACTTACAAGCATTCACAGGAAACTCAAATGTGTTTCTATGAAAGAGAAGCTGTCTGTTTCAATACTTCAATTCACTGTGCGAAGTGAATGGAGTGTTGCTTCACTTTCTAAATACTGTCCTTTCAGAGAAAATCACTTTCCTTTGAAAGTGCCTTAAGCTACTTACAAGCATTCAACAGAAATTCACATGCGTTTCTCTGAAAGAGAAGCAGTCTGTTCCAACACTTCAATTCACTCTGAGAAGTGAATGGAGTGTTGCTTCACTTTCTAAATGCTGTCCTTTCAGAGAAAATCACTTTCCTTTGAAAGTGCCTTAAGCTACTTACAAACATTTAACAGAAATTCACATGCCTTTCTCTGAAAGAGAAGCAGTCTTTTCCAACACTTCAATTCACTGTGCGAAGTGAATGGAGTGTTGCTTCACTTTCTATATGCTCTCCTTTTAGAGAAAATCACTCTCTTTTGAAACTGCCTTAAGCTACTTACAAGCATTCACAAAAAACTCACATCTGTTTCTCTGAAAGAGAAGCAGTCTGTTCCAACACTTCAATTCACTGTGCGAAGTGAATGGAGTGTTGCTTCACTTTCTAAATGCTGTCCTTTCAGAGAAATTCACTTTCCTTTGAAACTGCCTTAAGCGACTTACAAGCATTCAAAAGAAACTCACATCTTTTTCTCTGAAAGAGAAGCAGTCTGTTCCAACACTTCAATTCACTGTGCGAAGTGAATGGAGTGTTGCTTCACTTTCTAAATGCTGTCCTTTCAGAGAAAATCACTTTCCTTTGAAAGTGCCTTAAGCTACTTACAAGCATTCAACAGAAATTCACATGCATTTCTCTGAAAGAGAAGCAGTCTGTTCCAACACTTCAATTCACTGTGCGAAGTGAATGGAGTGTTGCTTCACTTTCTAAATGCTGTCCTTTCAGAGAAATTCACTTTCCTTTGAAACTGCCTTAAGCGACTTACCAGCATTCACAAGAAACTCACATCTTTTTCTCTGAAAGAGAAGCAGTCTGTTCCAACACTTCAATTCACTGTGCGAAGTGAATGGAGTGTTGCTTCACTTTCTAAATGCTGTCCTTTCAGAGAAAATCCCTTTCCTTTGAAAGTGCCTTAAGCTACTCACAAGCATTCAACAGAAATTCACATGCGTTCCTCTGAAAGAGAAGCAGTCTGTTCCAACACTTCAATTCACTGTGCGAAGTGAATGGAGTGTTGATTCACTTTCTAAATGCTGTCCTTTCAGAGAAAATCACTTTCCTTTGAAAGTGCCTTAAGCTACTTACAAGCATTCACAAGAAACTCACATGCATTTTTCTGAAGGAGAAGCAGTCTGTTCCAACACTTCAATTCACTGTGCGAAGTGAATGGAGTGTTGCTTTACTTTCTAAATGCTGTCCTTTCAGAGAAAATCACTTTCCTTTGAAAGTGCCTTAAGCTACTTACAAGCATTTAACAGAAATTCACATGCGTTTCTCTGAAAGAGAAGCAGTCTGTTCCAACACTTCAATTCACTGCGCGAAGTGAATGGAGTGTTGCTTCACTTTCTTTATGCTCTCCTTTTAGAGAAAATCACTCTCTTTTGAACCTGCCGTAAGCTACTTACAAGCATTCACAAGAAACTCACATCTGTTTCTCTGATAGAGAAGCAGTCTGTTCCAACACTTTAATTCACTGTGAGAAGTAAATGGAGAGTTCCTTCACATTCTAAATGCTGTAGTTTCAGAGAAAATCACTTTCCTTTGAAAGTGTCTTAAGCTACTTACAAGCATTCACAGGAAACTCAAATGTGTTTCTATGAAAGAGAAGCTGTCTGTTTCAACACTTCAATTCACTGTGCGAAGTGAATGGAGTGTTGCTTCACTTTCTAAATACTGTCCTTTCAGAGAAAATCACTTTCCTTTGAAAGTGCCTTAAGCTACTTACAAGCATTCAACAGAAATTCACATGCGTTTCTCTGAAAGAGAAGCAGTCTGTTCCAACACTTCAATTCACTGTGCGAAGTGAATGGAGTGTTGCTTCACTTTCTAAATGCTGTCCTTTCAGAGAAAATCACTTTCCTTTGAAAGTGCCTTAAGCTACTTACAAACATTTAACAGAAATTCACATGCCTTTCTCTGAAAGAGAAGCAGTCTGTTCCAACACTTCAATTCACTGTGCGAAGTGAATGGAGTGTTGCTTCACTTTCTAAATGCTGTCCTTTCAGAGAAAATCACTTTCCTTTGAAAGTGCCTTAAGCTACTTACAAGCATTCAACAGAAATTCATATGCGTTTCTCTGAAAGAGAAGCAGTCTGTTCCAACACTTCAATTCACTGTGAGAAGTGAATGGAGTGTTGCTTCACTTTCTAAATGCTGTCCTTTCAGAGAAATTCACTTTCCTTTGAAACTGCCTTAAGCGACTTAGAAGCATTCACAAGAGACTCACATCTTTTTCCTGAAAGAGAAGCAGTCTGTTCCAACACTTCAATTCACTGTGCGAAGTGAATGGAGTGTTCCTTCACATTCTAAATGCTGTAGTTTCAGAGAAAATCACTTTCCTTTGAAAGTGTCTTAAGCTACTTACAAGCATTCACGGGAAACTCAAATGTGTTTCTCTGAAAGAGAAGCAGTCTGTTCCAACACTTCAATTCACTGTGCGAAGTGAATGGAGTGTTGCTTCACTTTCTAAATGCTGTCCTTTCAGAGAAAATCACTTTCCTTTGAAAGTGCCTTAAGCTACTTACAAGCATTCACAAGAAACTCACATGCATTTTTCTGAAAGAGAAGCAGTCTGTTCCAACACTTCAATTAACAGTGCGAAGTGAAAGGAGTTTTGCTTCACTTTCTAAATGCTGTCCTTTCAGAGAAAATCACTTTCCTTTGAAAGTGCCTTAAGCTACTTACAAGCATTCAACAGAAATTCACATGCATTTCTCTGAAAGAGAAGCAGTCTGTTCCAACACTTCAATTCACTGTGCGAAGTGTATGGAGTGTTGCTTCACTTTCTATATGCTCTCCTTTTAGAGAAAATCACTCTCTTTTGAAACTAGCTTAAGCTACTTACAAGCATTCACAAAAAACTCACATCTGTTTCTCTGAAAGAGAAGCAGTCTGTTCCAACACTTCAATTCACTGTGCGAAGTGAATGGAGTATTGCTTCACTTTCTAAATGCTCTCCTTTTAGAGAAAATCACTCTCCTTTGAAACTGCCTTAAGCTACTTACAAGCATTCACAAGAAACTCACATCTGTTTCTCTGAAAGACAAGCAGTCTGTTCCAACACGTCAATTCACTGTGCGAAGTGAATGGTGTGTTGCTTCACTTTCTAAATGCTGTCCTTTCAGAGAAAATCACTTTCCTTTGAATGTGCCTTAAGCTACTTACAAGCATTCAACAGAAATTCACATGCATTTCTCTGAAAGAGAAGCAGTCTGTTCCAACACTTCAATTCACTGTGCAAAGTGAATGGAGTGTTGCTTCACTTTCTAAATGCTCTTCTTTCAGAGAAAATCACTTTCCTTTGAAAGTGCCTTAAGCTAATTACAAGCATTCAACAGAAATTCACATGTGTTTCTCTGAAAGAGAAGCAGTCTGTTCCAACACTTCAATTCACTGTGCAAAGTGAATGGAGTGTTGCTTCACTTTCTAAATGCTGTCCTTTCAGAGAAAATCCCTTTCCTTTGAAAGTGCCTTAAGCTACTTACAAGCATTCAACAGAAATTCACATGCGTTCCTCTGAAAGAGAAGCAGTCTGTTCCAACACTTCAATTCACTGTGCGAAGTGAATGGAGTGTTGATTCACTTTCTAAATGCTGTCCATTCAGAGAAAATCACTTTCCTTTGAAAGTGCCTTAAGCTACTTACAAGCATTCACAAGAAACTCACATGCATTTTTCTGAAGGAGAAGCAGTTTGTTCCAACACTTCAATTCACTGTGCGAAGTGAATGGAGTGTTGCTTCACTTTCTAAATGCTGTTCTTTCAGAGAAAATCACTTTCCTTTGAAAGTTCCTTAAGCTAATTACAAGCATTCAACAGAAATTCACATGCGTTTCTCTGAAAGAGAAGCAGTCTGTTCCAACACTTCAATTCACTGTGCAAAGTGAATGGAGTGTTGCTTCACTTTCTAAATGCTGTCCTTTCAGAGAAAATCCCTTTCCTTTGAAAGTGCCTTAAGCTACTTACAAGCATTCAACAGAAATTCACATGCGTTCCTCTGAAAGAGAAGCAGTCTGTTCCAACACTTCAATTCACTGTGCGAAGTGAATGGAGTGTTGATTCACTTTCTAAATGCTGTCCATTCAGAGAAAATCACTTTCCTTTGAAAGTGCCTTAAGCTACTTACAAGCATTTAACAGAAATTCACATGCGTTTCTCTGAAAGAGAAGCAGTCTGTTCCAACACTTCAATTCACTGCGCGAAGTGAATGGAGTGTTGCTTCACTTTCTTTATGCTCTCCTTTTAGAGAAAATCACTCTCTTTTGAACCTGCCGTAAGCTACTTACAAGCATTCACAAGAAACTCACATCTGTTTCTCTGAAAGAGAAGCAGTCTGTTACAACACTTCAATTCACTGTGAGAAGTAAATGGAGAGTTCCTTCACATTCTAAATGCTGTAGTTTCAGAGAAAATCACTTTCCTTTGAAAGTGTCTTAAGCTACTTACAAGCATTCACAGGAAACTCAAATGTGTTTCTATGAAAGAGAAGCTGTCTGTTTCAATACTTCAATTCACTGTGCGAAGTGAATGGAGTGTTGCTTCACTTTCTAAATACTGTCCTTTCAGAGAAAATCACTTTCCTTTGAAAGTGCCTTAAGCTACTTACAAGCATTCAACAGAAATTCACATGCGTTTCTCTGAAAGAGAAGCAGTCTGTTCCAACACTTCAATTCACTCTGAGAAGTGAATGGAGTGTTGCTTCACTTTCTAAATGCTGTCCTTTCAGAGAAAATCACTTTCCTTTGAAAGTGCCTTAAGCTACTTACAAACATTTAACAGAAATTCACATGCCTTTCTCTGAAAGAGAAGCAGTCTTTTCCAACACTTCAATTCACTGTGCGAAGTGAATGGAGTGTTGCTTCACTTTCTATATGCTCTCCTTTTAGAGAAAATCACTCTCTTTTGAAACTGCCTTAAGCTACTTACAAGCATTCACAAAAAACTCACATCTGTTTCTCTGAAAGAGAAGCAGTCTGTTCCAACACTTCAATTCACTGTGCGAAGTGAATGGAGTGTTGCTTCACTTTCTAAATGCTGTCCTTTCAGAGAAATTCACTTCCCTTTGAAACTGCCTTAAGCGACTTACAAGCATTCAAAAGAAACTCACATCTTTTTCTCTGAAAGAGAAGCAGTCTGTTCCAACACTTCAATTCACTGTGCGAAGTGAATGGAGTGTTGCTTCACTTTCTAAATGCTGTCCTTTCAGAGAAAATCACTTTCCTTTGAAAGTGCCTTAAGCTACTTACAAGCATTCAACAGAAATTCACATGCATTTCTCTGAAAGAGAAGCAGTCTGTTCCAACACTTCAATTCACTGTGCGAAGTGAATGGAGTGTTGCTTCACTTTCTAAATGCTGTCCTTTCAGAGAAATTCACTTTCCTTTGAAACTGCCTCAAGCGACTTACCAGCATTCACAAGAAACTCACATCTTTTTCTCTGAAAGAGAAGCAGTCTGTTCCAACACTTCAATTCACTGTGCGAAGTGAATGGAGTGTTGCTTCACTTTCTAAATGCTGTCCTTTCAGAGAAAATCCCTTTCCTTTGAAAGTGCCTTAAGCTACTCACAAGCATTCAACAGAAATTCACATGCGTTCCTCTGAAAGAGAAGCAGTCTGTTCCAACACTTCAATTCACTGTGCGAAGTGAATGGAGTGTTGATTCACTTTCTAAATGCTGTCCTTTCAGAGAAAATCACTTTCCTTTGAAAGTGCCTTAAGCTACTTACAAGCATTCACAAGAAACTCACATGCATTTTTCTGAAGGAGAAGCAGTCTGTTCCAACACTTCAATTCACTGTGCGAAGTGAATGGAGTGTTGCTTTACTTTCTAAATGCTGTCCTTTCAGAGAAAATCACTTTCCTTTGAAAGTGCCTTAAGCTACTTACAAGCATTTAACAGAAATTCACATGCGTTTCTCTGAAAGAGAAGCAGTCTGTTCCAACACTTCAATTCACTGCGCGAAGTGAATGGAGTGTTGCTTCACTTTCTTTATGCTCTCCTTTTAGAGAAAATCACTCTCTTTTGAACCTGCCGTAAGCTACTTACAAGCATTCACAAGAAACTCACATCTGTTTCTCTGATAGAGAAGCAGTCTGTTCCAACACTTTAATTCACTGTGAGAAGTAAATGGAGAGTTCCTTCACATTCTAAATGCTGTAGTTTCAGAGAAAATCACTTTCCTTTGAAAGTGTCTTAAGCTACTTACAAGCATTCACAGGAAACTCAAATGTGTTTCTATGAAAGAGAAGCTGTCTGTTTCAACACTTCAATTCACTGTGCGAAGTGAATGGAGTGTTGCTTCACTTTCTAAATACTGTCCTTTCAGAGAAAATCACTTTCCTTTGAAAGTGCCTTAAGCTACTTACAAGCATTCAACAGAAATTCACATGCGTTTCTCTGAAAGAGAAGCAGTCTGTTCCAACACTTCAATTCACTGTGCGAAGTGAATGGAGTGTTGCTTCACTTTCTAAATGCTGTCCTTTCAGAGAAAATCACTTTCCTTTGAAAGTGCCTTAAGCTACTTACAAACATTTAACAGAAATTCACATGCCTTTCTCTGAAAGAGAAGCAGTCTGTTCCAACACTTCAATTCACTGTGCGAAGTGAATGGAGTGTTGCTTCACTTTCTAAATGCTGTCCTTTCAGAGAAAATCACTTTCCTTTGAAAGTGCCTTAAGCTACTTACAAGCATTCAACAGAAATTCATATGCGTTTCTCTGAAAGAGAAGCAGTCTGTTCCAACACTTCAATTCACTGTGAGAAGTGAATGGAGTGTTGCTTCACTTTCTAAATGCTGTCCTTTCAGAGAAATTCACTTTCCTTTGAAACTGCCTTAAGCGACTTAGAAGCATTCACAAGAGACTCACATCTTTTTCCTGAAAGAGAAGCAGTCTGTTCCAACACTTCAATTCACTGTGCGAAGTGAATGGAGTGTTCCTTCACATTCTAAATGCTGTAGTTTCAGAGAAAATCACTTTCCTTTGAAAGTGTCTTAAGCTACTTACAAGCATTCACGGGAAACTCAAATGTGTTTCTCTGAAAGAGAAGCAGTCTGTTCCAACACTTCAATTCACTGTGCGAAGTGAATGGAGTGTTGCTTCACTTTCTAAATGCTGTCCTTTCAGAGAAAATCACTTTCCTTTGAAAGTGCCTTAAGCTACTTACAAGCATTCACAAGAAACTCACATGCATTTTTCTGAAAGAGAAGCAGTCTGTTCCAACACTTCAATTAACAGTGCGAAGTGAAAGGAGTTTTGCTTCACTTTCTAAATGCTGTCCTTTCAGAGAAAATCACTTTCCTTTGAAAGTGCCTTAAGCTACTTACAAGCATTCAACAGAAATTCACATGCATTTCTCTGAAAGAGAAGCAGTCTGTTCCAACACTTCAATTCACTGTGCGAAGTGTATGGAGTGTTGCTTCACTTTCTATATGCTCTCCTTTTAGAGAAAATCACTCTCTTTTGAAACTAGCTTAAGCTACTTACAAGCATTCACAAAAAACTCACATCTGTTTCTCTGAAAGAGAAGCAGTCTGTTCCAACACTTCAATTCACTGTGCGAAGTGAATGGAGTATTGCTTCACTTTCTAAATGCTCTCCTTTTAGAGAAAATCACTCTCCTTTGAAACTGCCTTAAGCTACTTACAAGCATTCACAAGAAACTCACATCTGTTTCTCTGAAAGACAAGCAGTCTGTTCCAACACGTCAATTCACTGTGCGAAGTGAATGGTGTGTTGCTTCACTTTCTAAATGCTGTCCTTTCAGAGAAAATCACTTTCCTTTGAATGTGCCTTAAGCTACTTACAAGCATTCAACAGAAATTCACATGCATTTCTCTGAAAGAGAAGCAGTCTGTTCCAACACTTCAATTCACTGTGCAAAGTGAATGGAGTGTTGCTTCACTTTCTAAATGCTGTTCTTTCAGAGAAAATCACTTTCCTTTGAAAGTGCCTTAAGCTAATTACAAGCATTCAACAGAAATTCACATGTGTTTCTCTGAAAGAGAAGCAGTCTGTTCCAA